>NC_064931.1:348191658-348494688 GCF_023897955.1 Schistocerca gregaria
TTAAAAATTTTAATTCTGGGTAGAGGCCTATTCTTTTCCCGGGCCTCCACGGGGTTTATTGTTATTATTATTATTATTATTATTATTACCATGATGAACGCAATATTGTTGTCATTTCCAACATGTGACAAGTCCAAAAATGTTGTAACTACAATGTTATAAGGCGTGCCCAAATGGAATGGAAATTACAGTTATTTGTAAAGAAATTTTAGTAATAATATTATAATTACTGCTCACGTGTAGCAGTACAACTATACATAATTGCGAATGATATTGCCAGCACGTAGGAAGGGAGTGGAGTGCTTCAATGTAGAATATCCTTGGTTACTGGCAGGTCCAGTTTTCCACAGTGTCCTGCATTTGCTTGTCATAGGTGAATCACTCACCTTTCAGAGATTGTTTTCAGGGGCCGAAGATATAGGAATAACATGGGAAAATGTCGGGGCTGAAAGCACGATGTTCCAGGACCTACCATCGAAATATTTGAAGGAGGTCGAAAGTATTCTCGGCCAAATGTGGCCAGGCATTGTCATGTAGAAGCACTATCCCATTCGAGAGTTTGCCTCAGAGCATGTTTTTGAAGGGTTGTTTGAGCCTCAACAACGTGTTTTGACTGTTGCACCCTGTCGTAGCCATTCGATGAACACGATGAACATAGGTCAAACTGGGAATCACTTTTCTAGCTTTCGTGGCAGAGTGGGTTCTTTTTCTTTTTTTTACGAGGGGAGGTGGGTTGCCGCCACTCTATGCTCAACGATTCGGAGGCAGTGCCAAAGTGGTGACACTACGTTTCATCACACGCCATAGCCTGAGGAATCAGATCAGTTCATTGCTCGGATTACTACAGATGCGTTACGTAAACAGCACTTCCCGCCGTCTCCTGATTCTCTGAAACATGCTTGGGGCTCCTGCTGTCCCCAAACTTTGCCGTAACAAAGCTTCTCGTGGACTATGTGATGCCCAGTTCCTTTGCTTATTGACAGTTCGACAGTTGTGTCACGAGTGGTCGGTCATCCGAGGCTTCGCCTGTACGAGCTCCTCCACAGCCTAGATCATGGCACCGGTGGTGACAACGTGCGGCGGTCCAGGTCGTGGCGTATCCTTGATGTTTACACGTCCCTCCTCAAAATGCTGACACCACCGAAATATTGGTGCACCTTGCAAGACATTGCTCTCCGTACACCTCTTTCATCATGTGGTAAATATGTGGAGCATACTCCACTTCTGCTCAGAGAAATTGGATAACAGCTCTTTGTGCTGATCCGGAAGAATCCATCATTCAAAGACTGTGGAAATAAGTTTAAAGAAGTGAAGAATTTGCTACGAAGTCGTTAACTCCGCTTGTGCAACTGGGAATACCGCCACGCCAACCCTCCATAACAACATTTACTAACCGGGATTACATCAATGCCACTGCAGTGAAGTTCTCCCTTTCAATTAGCCATATCCTATATATAAATATAGACGATAGTGTATAAGCAAGGATAAATAAAGAAATTAATCTGTCGGCATGGACTAGATCTTGATGTGGCGCGGTGGCTTAGTAACCCGTAATCCAGACAAGGCTAGAAAGCTTAGCTTACCACCTTGTAAGAAGAGAGGGGAAGCGAACTAGTCTACAACGTGGAATGTTCACTGGCAGTGAAGGCGGTGATGAAGACCATCAGTACGGCAGCGTTGGAGGAAGAGACATATTTCGAAATCCACTTCGTGTCTTACTCGTAGTAAGTGGACAGTGGTCAGTGTCTGATCACCGGAGGCACTGCTGGAATTCTCGTTCTGGTACTAACGCTCCAGTTTTAAAAACTGGAGTTAGGTGCAAAATGTGAGATAGTCAAGTATCATGAGGCGTGGTAGGGAACAGACCCCCCCCCCCTCCCCATTTCTGAGAAAACTACCCCTAAAGGTCATGAAGCGCTGTTGGTTCAGAATTGACGGGATCAATAGATGATTTAAAATTGAGCGTTTTTAATCAACATATGTGGGGCCGCAAACGCATATTTTATCTGAAATGGAGGAAAGAAACTGTTTCTACTGCTGACTATGTACCCATAAGATATGAGCTGTTAAACGAAAGGGCCCCTGGCGTAGCTACTATGACATCTGGTTTGGAAGTAGATAACCCGTGTTCGATTCCAAGTTGGATTCTGCATTTTTTTTCCACATCTAAACTGATAGGAATAGGAGGGTTAATAATGTAAGTAAATCTATAAGAAATAATAACAAAGCAGGAAAGTAAATTTTTCAGGTAGCTTGGTTTAATGATGAATTAAAATTTCAGACCTCGTTGTATGAAAAGAAAAATCCGTGTAAGATTGGTGCGAAGACTAGCATTCGGCACACGTTAGCGCATGAGGGAGAAAAGCTAACCATTATCGCACTTGATAGCGTAACGAATTCGTAGACGGCGCAGTATTCCATCACAGCGTCTGGAAAATTGTTGCCTAAAATTTTCCCGTACTTACAAGAAACTAATAATTAATTTCGGTAGTCGGGTCATGGAAGAGATCAATCGTTTAACTGACTAGTTAAAAAATGGTTACCTCACTTGCTCCAAATCCAGGAAATAGAAAAATCCAGTTGATTAAACATATGTTGAGTTCATTGTAAAGCCATCGATGCTGATGAGAAGTTTTGTCTGCTACTGGATTTCTGAGGTGGACAAACGAGCACCGTCCACGCGGTTCAGCTGACTTGCATAGTAGAAGTAATACCGCCAAACTGTACACCTTCGTGCAGGGCATCAAAGTAACAACCTGCTTGTGGACACACATAGAGAATTGCGCACACGAGTGAATGCAGTAATTCACAGCATAATTCATGATCAACTTTCAACGTCGATTTTCCAGGCAGTGTTATTGTATGTGTGGTAAATATTAAAATTAATTCCCGAAAAAAGTATTTTTCAATGTAAACCAAGTTTAGTTTCGCTCGAATCTTCAGAAGGAACGGTGTAGTTGCTCGAGAACTGGATTCGTTAGATGTTGATAGTTCTGCTAGTATATTTGCTTCGAATGTTTATATGACAGGTACCATCCGTGAGGCTGTTCGAATCAAATTACAAATGACTGAATGAGTGAAAGTGAGACTGTAAAGCGACCAGCATAAAATTTTGAGTTATTTACTTATCCAAGTCGTTTGAGAAATTTATTTTCCTACATTGTTATTATTACCTGTTGCTATTGCCTACCTATTAACCGTCCTATGCCTACCAATGAAACGAATAACATATAAATAAAGAAAACGTGCAGAATGACACTGGTAATCTCAACTCCACAACCACACGTCTCGCTCGCTACACCAGTGGTGCTGGTGGGTGATTCTTACCTTATAGATAAGCGGCAGTCTAACAAGTTTCTTTGCTAGGTTTCTAGATAAATATGCATTTTCGGACCCCATGAATGTTGATGAAAAATGCTAAGTTTTCAGTTATCTATCGATCCGTCAGTTATAAGTCGATTGCACGTCATGAACATTAAGGATAATTTCCTCTAGAATGAGGGGCTGTAGAGCCAAAATATCTTAGATTTTTCAATTTACGTTGTGCATAAGCGACTTGCTAAATATGAGCGGAATCGGCTGGCCGTCCCTTAGGCTTTCTGCTTGTGTATTTCGTGATGTTGCTATTAAAGATACAAACAGGTGTGCATTTTATACGGGGAACCACTGAATCCACAATTACATGATAAAATTTATCATATTAAAACAACGTTAAACAATATACAAGGGAATGTTGTCAAGTTAACTTATTGTAGTAAAAGAGTTCAACGGCTGCGACTAATAAAATGAAGGAAGAGTATACAATTAGATAAAACAACAATTCTAGTGAGCAGCCTGTTAATTGATAATGGAAGGTGCTCCTTACTAAATTACGGAATTATGAAGTAATTTAACAGATAAAACGCTAAAACGCAAGGTACAAAATAGAATTCCTCTAACGCAAAAAGTTAATTTCACGTCATTAAATCAGTAAATGATTTAACAATAGCTAATCTTGCGATTTTATGCATTGACGTCGCGTGTTAAAATGTGATACAGTGATGTGCAGAAAAAGTGATAATGATGCTTACTGCCACGTACGAAGACGGAAGACGGCCAGACGGCTTCCTCAAGGGCCCTTCTCCGCTCCTCAACAGTATATAATCGAAAACTGACGGCAACATATCACAGCGCGCCAGAAGGAAGCGATCCCTGTTGGCTGCGTTGGACGTACCGGTGGCAAACGTTCCCTCTCGGTCCTTCTTATTTTACTTTTTATTTGCTGAATTATTTCGTAGTTTACTGACCTGAAATGAATTTTTTGAGGGTCCAGAATTTCTTTTACATATCTTTCATTTTATTTGTTAAATCACTTCGTAGTTTACTAAGAAGGTCCTTCCGTTATCAGTTGAGGCTGCTCATTAGAATTATTGTTTTATGTTCTTATATACAAGCCCCACACTTTATTATTTGCTGTCGTTGTACTCTTTTAGTACAATAAGTTAACCTGAAAACATACTTTTGTATATTGTTTAACTTTGTTTTAATAACACAAAATTTGTCACGTAATTGCGCCTACAGTGGAGCCTTCTAGAAAATTATCTTAGTATCTTAACAGAAGCATCACGAAACACGCAGTAGTTTTAATGACTCACGACATGTAACTTGCTACAATCTGTAACGATACTATATTGTATGTTCTTTGTCAAATTCTTTGCTTTTCCGTTTCAGAATTCACATGTTGTAAGTAGGCAGAATGTTATATGAACAATACTTTTTCTGTATATTTTAAATCCAAAGATGATTGTTAGTGCTAGTGACGGAGGCAGATGGCACAAGCAATCTGCCCTGGATCAGAGCTACTGCAAAAGAGAACGACGTTCACCAGGAGACAAACGTGGAAGATAGTCGTAAATGACCTGTTTCACAAGTTTCCTGATTAATTATTAAAACAATGATGGGCTGTGCTACGCCTTAGTACTGACTCTACTGCCCTTGGACTTTTGTCCATCTATGCAGCTGTCATGTATCTGGAAGGAAAGTAAAATCTTGCAATGAAAATTAAGTATAGCAAAATACTAACCTATACGCGTTACGTTTAGTCTCCGAAGTATACTCTGGGAACGTGGACTACGATACGTTCAGGTGTCTGACATCACATCCTGTATTTATAATGTGGTTTCAGCTTAGGAACTGTGAGGTGGAATTAAGAGAAAACAGAGTTTACTAAGAGTGCTTTTAAAATTACCTTCTCTGTATATTCGATTCTTGCATTGGGATATCATTATTGAAAAAGTATTTAAAATGGGAGGACTTGTGGAACGAGAGATGTTTCAAGCAAATTTGAAGGTTTCCACTTCCGTGCAAGAAGACTTTAGACGTCTCAATAACCGTAATGGGATTCTCCAGACAGGCAGTACGCCGTACAAACATTCGACGCCGTTCAGGGACTCCGCCTTCCACCTGCGCGTTTATTGACATATTACACAGACATCCACTTAGCGCTGGCAAACATTCGAGAAACACGATAACGGTCTGGGAGCGTGAAGGCTGCGCTCGACACGTGCCGTACCCTCATTACGGAACACTACGCAAACCACGTTGCAAATTAAGAAACAGGGTAATTAACTAACTGACATGTTTCACAGGGCATTATCAGCGCGTAGTAGCATATAGGTTCATTTCAGGACCATCTGGTGTCTGAACATTATAAAAAATCAAAATAAGGCGCAACGTGTCATCACAAAAATAATTGTGAATTAAGTAAACAGCTTACACAGTATATGAGAAACTTAACATTTTTACATTGTAATCAGATGGACATGTTGTAAATACTTTTACTTTTCATATTTGAGATATAGAATACCTGCTAGTGTATTGGCTTCACTATACATTCATGTTCCACCCAATTGCAGGTGGTGGTGTCATAATGTTGTGAAACAGTTCTGTTATATTCTTTTATCCTTGTGTCATTCTCTACTATCAAACCTTTTGTGTGATATCAGGTTTTTACTCAATGTTTTTTCGGTATTTACCAATTTGTAGGTTATCCCAGCCCCCTTCCCACTTATGATCTGAATGCACTATAGCGTACTCATTTACATAAAGGGAAACTAATGCAAATTTCCGTACTTCCCTCATATGGTTTTCTTACCCTAACATAGGGCTAAAAATTTCAGTTTCTTAGGGTTGTTCCCGCTTTCAGTAGTGAGTGACACAATTAGTGTGAGCTCTGTATAGTTATACAATGATTTTACTCTTTCATTACTTTCCTATATTATAGCACATCATGTTACGAGTACTTATGAGCAGGCCATTACTGTGTGGCATTTTTTATTAACAAGATTTACATAGTGCTATTGGGTACAGCTACAACACATAAAGCAGTATTGGAAACTTTGGTGTTTATTGTTCATGACATTTGTCATCACATGATCTGAATGCACTATAGCACTCTGATTTATGTAAAGCGACATAAATATAATTCTGGTAGGATTGAAGTACTCAGAGAACTCTCGAAGAATGGCAAGTAGCTCCTTCTGTTGTTCCTTAGTGAGATCTGGTGATAGTCGAGCTAGAAGATTTGGTCTCGTAGTGGTAGCGCTAATTTCGCCCACAGACTCGGCATGGGAGGTTTCTATGACGCTCAGTTGTTCTTTAATGAACGGCCCAGCGTTTACTACGCACATGCGTCTTGGAAGGATCTGCGGTTCTCGGCGACAGTTAACTATCCACAATTAACCGAATCCATTCTTAAACGAGACGACAGAGGCTGGGATGACCAACTTATTCTTCAGTGGTATGATTCTCTTACATTCCACTACAAGATCCATGGGTTGATGCATGGCATGACACGTGACATTTACCTTTCTAGTACTGACTGCAGGAATGATCACCTCATCCAGCACACATAGTCTCCACACACTCGGATGCGCATCTTTCTGCCCACAGTATCTCATCTCGTCTAGCATAATCTTCGAGCGACCACAATCTGTAATTGCCTGAGAAGTTTTCAAAAATTCCCATCCGTAAGACGATGAATTTTAAGGCCTATGTATGGTCACTTATACACGAATGGTACATCGTCCTGTGGGTTTTACATATTTTCCATTAGCCACCTTCAGCAGAGATGTGATTCTTCAGTTTCTCCCGGCGTATTTGTTGCTCTAACGGTCCACGGGTATAGTGGCGGTTCATAGTGTCCAACGGGCACAATATTTCGGGGATCAGACATGTCGCCATCGTCAGGTGCGCCCGCCCTCAGGAGCTCAGGTCGTCAGCGCACCTGACGGTGGCGACATGTCTGATCGCCGAAATATTGTGCCCGTTGGGCAATATGAACCGGCAGTATACCCGTGGACTGTTCGAGTTGAGAAGAGATGTTTTGTCGTCGACGAATACGGTTTTCTACCTGGCGACAGTACTACTCCGAAATGACTGAATATGATGCTCCAGAGTCCACAAGAGCTTGAGCTGGTCGGCCATCCATGGGGATATCGACGTAGTTTCCTATAATTTTTGTAGTGATCGACGGCGGAGGATTTTTCCCTTCGGCGACCTCACCTCCAAGGAAAGTTGCACCCTATATTTTTCCAGGTTGGGGCGGCTAGGTGATCGGCTGGAGCTTCTAAACGGCGATGGAGACCTTGATCGGCGTGTTGGGGAGCGTCCTTTCCAGTGGCTAGCTTGCGGCGAGGGTGACCTACGTCCTCCTGCACCCTCATATCCTTGTTCATCTTCGTCGTCCCGGAGTTGGCGTCGGCTAAGATCGATCTGTTATCTTCTGGCGCGGACGTCGTCAAATGTCCTCCGGGTGTCTCGACAATAGCGCACCACATGTTCCGGTCGTCGGCAGTGGAAACATACTGGTTTGGTTATCCTGGGTCCTCCAGACGTCAATCTTCCTTAGTTCCCAAACAGGTATCTCATGGAGCAGTGTAGGAACGTAACCCCGCCTGGGTCTCGAGTTTTTCACCGTTTTAAATGGAAATGAAGGACGAGAGACTGGGTTCAATATCTATTCCACTTCCTCCATTATGACCTCTTGAAGCGTCTCTGTTTTTTACTCGCCGTGCAATCCAAGTGCCTTCTGAACTTCTTCGCTCACTATCTGACAAAGAACACTTGTGAAATCAGTTGTCTCTTCCATCACAGGCATCGATACGAGCTTTGGAAGCCGTTGAAACCTCTTGCGTGTAATTCTTTTTTGATGCATTGTCTCGATATACAGGCACCATTTTATGAAGTCGTCTGCTGTCGAAACCTTCTTTAGGAGTATGCCTTGATACATGTCCGCAGCACCACCCTTCATGAGATGTGCAACCTTATCTTCCTCCTTCATTCTAGGATCACTATTTTACACAGCTCCAAGACGTCTGGAATGCAGGATGCTGTAGTTTCTCCAGGACACTGTGCCCTGCACTTTAATCTATCTTGAGTCTTGCACTTCTGTCGTTGCGTGTCGCCGAAATACTTGCGCAGTTCCACCTGGAACACTTCCCAGCCAGTGAACTTATCCTCGTTGGCAGTGCCCTCCAAGTAGAAATATACGTTAGGAAAACACACGACGTCATCCCATTAGTCAAATTTGGCTAAACGCTCATACACTTTCAGCAATTTGCTGGGATCTTGGCCATCGTTACCAGAGAACGCTGAAGGGTGTCTCATGTGGTGGCACACAGTTGCTGTCACCGTAACGTCCTCTTCTTCTTCGGTCTCCGGTAGATTGCGATCTGTTGAATATGGCTCGAACTCGGGTTTCTCGCCACGTAAACGTCGGCTCTGTAGTGTCCTGATGGGAGCCAATGTGTAGTCGATAATGTTCGCTATCGTAAGTCGCAATACCCAGCGCCTCCACCAGAATAATGCCACGTAGAAGAAAGTGTAACTGGATGAATGACGAACATTAACTTCACTTAACGAAGGTTTATTCAGCACTTGCACATACAACAGAGCGGAGCGAACTGCCTCCGGCCAGAACACATACAGTATAGATGCAGCTACATAGCATTCCGGCACAATGATTCTTTACATTTGTGGACATTTCTAGAATGAACCGAATATAAAAATTAAAATTGTACAGTCCAGGAGTGCATTGAACTCACAGCCGTCCAGGCAACAGTTTAGTATCATAACCACTACACTACGGTGCTATTCAGCGTCTTCTGCGACAATATGTTTTTATAACCCTAAATATAGGCCTAACCATTTCAGCTTTTTTAGACTGTTCCCACTTGCAGTTGTGACTGACAGGATTAGTTTGAGCATATATAATGCTTTGTATTTTCCATTTATGAAGTACTACTTCATTACTTCCTTTGATTTTAGTATTTTAATTATTTGTGTGCAATATATACTTATGAGTATTATGAAACAGGTTGAACGTTTCTTGAAGGTTCAAGTTATGAGAGTTGTACGTTAGAGAACAATAAGCATCTAAAAATGGTTTACTTATCGTTTGTTGATTTTTCATGGTGTGTGTTTCTATTTTCTAAATCTTTCATTTCCTATGATGTAACTTTTCGCCGGCCAGGGTGGACTAGCGCTTCTAGGCGCTACAGTCTGGAACCGCGCTGCCACTACGGTCGCAGGCTCGAATGCTGCCTCAGGCATGGATGTGTGTGATGTCCTTAGGTTAGTTAGGTTTACGTAGTTCTAAGTTCTAGGGGACTGATGACCTCAGAAGTTAAGTCCCATAGTGCTCAGAGCCATTGTAACTTTTCCTTGAAAAGTGCTTGCGTGGAAAATATTTGTTAATAATTTTTGGCGAAGTGGGATGTGTAACGATATCTGGAGACAGTTATGTCCTCATGTTTGCACTTGTTCTCTTCAATATATTGTATTACGATGTAAAACAATATTTACTTAATTCTGTATAATTTTTAACATGTTATGACTTGAGTCAATTCCAAAATATTTGTCTACATGTTTTTCCCAGTTATTCTTTACACTTCATGATTGTATCATTAACACTAAGGTACAATATATCGATGGTTATTAGAACTTTAACAAGTTATGGTAACTCTTTGCATGGAGTAGGGTCTCTTACTACTTGCCACCATCTTTGACGATGTGTTCTGCACTTACGTATTCAGTTCTGTCTAGTTTTCGTCACCAAAATTACAAGACGTTATTTTTGCGTTTGTCATTCAAATTTATGGTGATTTTAGTTTATGTCATGATGATTTATGACGTTTATAACTTGTATCTCATCTGATTACGATCTAAAAATGTAAGTTCCTTACACGTTGTGTAAGTTGTTGACTTTGTTCACCATTATTTTAGTGAAGACACATTGTGCGTTATTTTGGTTTCGTATTTTCTCCAGAGAGTAGAAGATGGCCTGTGAATGACAAACCGGTTGTGTAGTAAATTTTGAACTAATAGATCTGTGTGCAAACATGAGTTTTCGACATTTCCTTAAAGCTGTAAATCATCGCCTCAGTAAAATAATTTTGAAGAGGTAAGGCAGGTGTAGCAAAATATGATGCGCACGGTTCTGTTTAAGAGAAGTGAAGTGCTTTTGACGAGAGGAATGTGGTGAGACGTAGCTTCTTAGAGCTCACAATGTGGCCCCTACTGCTAACAAAAGAGCTAGTTGTGACAGTTAGCACACCACCGTAGCTTTCTCAGTTTACATGGCGGTGGAGGTAGTTTTAGGGAAAAATTTCATTGAAAACGGTAGATAGCATGATATCATTATATTACCATTTAAAAAACACTTGAATACAATCAAAAGGTATATGCAATTACTTTCCAGTATGTACAGTTAGTGCGATATACCCGCTCGTATAACTGAAGTATATCACGAACGTCAGATGATTTTCATTCCAGGTCCTGATGAAGATTCCATATACATCATGGGGTTCGTGGAACTATACTTATAAATGTGAAACAAATTCAGGGAATTTAATATATTTAAATAATGAAAAGTAATATCACTATTAGCTAGCGTCGGAATATAACTACCCTATGACTGGCTTGCGATTTTGAAGATGTGCTTAACGTGCCTTCTGTCTTTGATTCGCTCGCTCTTCCAGTGGAAACCTAGGTACAGCTCACTTCTGTTGTAGGATTAGTGTACTGCAGATGAGAGATAGAACTGGTGATATGCCGTCCTGGTAACTGGTTGCCGTGCTGGAACTCGTTCCTGCCGGCAAAGTGTAGCCTCCAATCAGCTACAGTCGACATCATTTTTTATAAAACTTACGTATGAGAGATATGTAATATTACCAGGAACCCATTAAACCAGTGAATTTCGAATGCTATACTAAAAGCATTCGTAATGTTCGATTAATTAAAAAAGATGGAGTTAATAACCTGTTTGTAATGAAGTGTTCACAAACTTTGTGACCCAGTCGTAATATATGACTACTGATGTAACTGTGGAATTTTCATCCGGCTTCCTCTTTTCCTGTGTGTCTGCTGTTGCATACAAGAGGCCAACCTACATATACGTAAGCATACTAAGGCACTAGACTTCACTACCAGAGAAGACCTGACTTACAACATGCAAAATATAACCAATGGATGGATGAGATATAGCGATCTCTGTAAAGTTAATTTGAATCTTCGTGAAACTGCTGTAGCACCCGTATCTGGTTAACTAACGTTTTCACAGTTATTAATTGATTTTTAATCGATCTTCGAGTACGGCAAAATTTGTTGGAAACAAATATTTCTATTGAAAGAGCAGTATGTCTGTAACATCGTAAACAAATAAGTTCGAGTTTCAAAAGCAACAAGCAAATTCCTTAGCTCGCT
This sequence comes from Schistocerca gregaria, assembly GCF_023897955.1. Lineage (NCBI taxonomy): Eukaryota > Metazoa > Arthropoda > Insecta > Orthoptera > Acrididae > Schistocerca > Schistocerca gregaria. Next base: position 348,203,401 of record NC_064931.1, read on the forward strand.
CCTCTGAGTCCGCCACTCAAATGTGTCTGTCCACGCGCTAACCACACTTCGCGCTCATGTATTCCATAGCCTTGTATCTCGACAATAGTCCACGTGCCTTTTCTATGGATATCATTTTAATGTTTTAAAAGAATATTAGTGAGGAAGACATGATATTCTTGCGGTTAATTAACCAATCTGCGTGAAATTTTTGAGTGTGCGTTGCCCTGATCACGTAGTCCTGCTAACAAGAGTCAGTCTTCATTTAATATAGAGTTTTAAATTGACAAGCGGTGGTACAGAAGGTTACGCGTTCGAAGAACGACATAATTTCCAGCATCGACCTAAGCTGTATCATCGCCAAGAATTATGTACATTTACTCCACTTTTGTTTTAATCCTACTGTAGTGTTGCATACAACTGGACTTGACTTCACAAGGCCATGAATATCACATGACATCCGACCATCAGGTTATTATCACCATATGTGAACAACCACGACAACTAATGATGTTATGTATCACACAATCGGGGAACTTCATGTAAAGCTATAGTTCTTCGAAACCAAACGCTAGTGTTCAGGCCTGTAAAATTTTTAATGTAGTCAAGCTGAAACTTCCTCTCGGAGCTGGAACAAAGTGTATTACCTTTAATGGAACTGCTTCATTACGTACAGAGTGTAGAGACGCGCTTTGTTTTACTCCGTGTCAAACAAGAAAAAAAAAAAAAACCAGAAGTGTTCAATAGCACTACTATGGGTGCTGTTGTGTTACAGTATTGTTTTTCTGCAGTGGCAGAGGCTGGCAAAGCGTCGTTTTTGCGTCCCACAGTCTTGTTGTTTCTGCTGATTTAGAAAGAGTCCAAGAAATGCGGTTCACATATTACGTTCATCTCAAAAGATGGTATATGGCAATTATAACAGCGGAGCAGATACTAAATCTGAAACAAACATCTCAAAACGCTATACCTACAATGTAGAGGTTGTGACGTATAAATTTTCGGTGCCTACAGTGTCACGCCATTCAGTGTCATACAAATTTTTATTTTTAAAGGGGATCACTTAAGACTATTTCCATGGGTTCGCCCCTCAAATTTCTCCCTCATATCACAAAATTGACGTCTGATGTGGTACAAACTGAAAAACTAAGTTCCTTTTGAAGCACAGTTTCGTATATAATTTATATGCAAAACCTTACATCTGTGTCACAGAACAAATTCTACATCGAGAATACTTTACACAAGTTTAAAGGAAGAAGTGCTTCCGATAAATATTACAGTATTTAAAAAATGGCTCTGAGCACTATGGGACTCAACTGCTGTGGTCATCAGTCCCCTAGAACTTAGAACTACTTAAACCTAACTAACCTAAGGACATCACACACATCCATGCCCGAGGCAGGATTCGAACCTGCGACCGTAGCAGTCGCGCGGTTCCGGACTGCGCGCCTAGAACCACGAGACCACCGCGGCCGGCACAGTATTTAAAGAACATCAAAATATGAACAGGCTGAAATGAACAAACAGTACATGAGACTATGTTAATCAATTCAACTGTAAAAAGCTAATGAGCATATTATAAGCAAAACGAGAAATATGGAAAACTGAAATGCCAAAATGAGCACTTCTCAATTGGGAGTAAAACAAAACAATCAGAATGGCTGAAAGAGAGCACAATAACATGAGCCATAAACGAATAAGAGCTAAGCAACTAAGCAAATAAGAGAACAGGAAAAATGAGATGCCAACAAAATGAGAGCTAGCCGACCTCCGTCGGCACTTATATACGGGTGCGCTCGTGGCGGCACCTCGCGGCCCGTACGCAACACGCGCGCCTGGGTTCGCAATGCAGTCTTAGCGCTCGCGGCGGCGCCTAGCGGTCCGCATGCAAGTTGTGCGATTGCTGTCGCAGGTCGACCCTTAACCTATGATGTTACAAGGTACATGCAACTGTTTAGCAATGGATTTACGAATAAGATAGTTCTTGATTTCATTGCTAAATCGCAATATTAAATAATGTTATATATTCGCTCGTCGTCTGGCTTTTTACAATGAAGAATAGTGTGCAGTAGGTGAATTGTTACAACAAATATTTTCTATTCATTAATATTCAATCTTTATCCAGCATTTTGTGTAAGATTATTTCATTTTTACGTGTGATTATTTCGGAAATATGATCTGAAAATTTCGGCCTCTAATTCATTATCTTCTGGTTTTGTAATAGAGTGGTCTATCAGCTACTAGGCAGACGATTTCTCTCGATCCGGCTTTTGGTATCACAGTGCTCTACTTCTAAGACACAAGGCCGACAAAAGTGATATGGTCGTCCTAAACCAGCCACAACTTTCTTAACTGTGCAGAATTCCTATTTACACAATATTAGTCTTCAGGGTTAGCTAATATTAGCATGCATGCGAAAATATTCTGACCTCCCTCATATATCTTCTATTACTTAAGTAACGGATTTGCAATGTCAGAATACGAAAAGTTATGTTTACTGAACAGTAATTACATGAAGGATGATTTGGAGTTGAGGAATCGTACCGTTATCACTTTTACAAATTTATAAATGATCTCATGGTGACTTCAGCTGACCTTTTGTTTATTTCATATATTATGAAACGTCCACTTGGAAAAATTTATACAAGACTGTGCTTAAACTGACACACAATAGTTTTTAGCGCAACGCAATCTGACTTCCAAAAATCCCTACGAAAGAATGGCCCTGACTAGCATTAACCTATACGTTTCACAAATCACTTACCTCACAAAAATCTTCGTTACTCAAGCTACTGCAATACAGCGAGCGCCACTACTGCCAGCTAAATAAAAGATTCAAACTACTGAAGGCACTAACTACTGATAGACATAGTTAGCAAATGAAAGATTTTAATAGAGAACAAACAATGTATTTACCTCACTAGTCATAATATATATAGCAGTTCATGACACCAATTCTTACAAATTTCAAAACTCCGCCATCTCTCTCCCCACGTCCACCACTGCTGGCGACTCACCTCCAACTGCGCAACGCTACGCGCTGTTAGCATCCAGCTGCCGCTGCCCGACACTACAATGGCAGACAACAATGCAAACTAGCCACAGACTGCACACGGCACAGCCAGTGATTTTCATACAGAGCGCTAGGTGGCGGCGGCGTTACCAATAAAAAACCTAAACAGCCTACTTACAATATGACTGTACAATTTCGGTCTTCGGCCATTTTCAAATATCTTAAACAGAAGAAGGGTGGCCGGGCTACAGATATACAAAAATATTTGTTTATATTTCAGTTCCTATTAAGGTTTATAGCTGTATTTGTCCAGTATTGTACCAGGAGATCAAACATCTTTATTCATGTTGGCAGAGTTCAATGTGAGTGCTGTATGTAGCTCGACAGCTATCGAAATAGTACTCCACTTTTCGCCAAATATTCATAAGCACGGTAGATGTTATGGCCCCTAGTGAGGCGTAGATCCGTTGTGTCAAATCTGTCAGATCTCGAACCCTTACTCTGTAAACAATATCCTTTATAAACTGCCATGCACTGAAATCCAGCGGAGGATGCCTGGCAGTGGGGCCACTCCCTTCCGATCCAACGCTCAGGATAAGTCTCGTGGAGAAATGTAGAAACGTAGCAACATCCTCATGATAGTGTGTGTGTGGGGGGGGGGGGGGAGGGGGAGGGGGAGGGGTGGGCACCAGTCTGTTGGAAAACGAGGCCGGAAGGCATTCGTGTAACTGCGTAGCTCTCAAATATGTCGAGATCGGTGCACCCTGTCACTGGCGTGCATGCACGATGCGACCCAGTGCTGTACATGGAATGGTGAGGTTCACATCTTGGAGAGTGTCTGTATCGCTTGGTATTTACCCAACAACATAAAAAGTTGAGTTCTTTCGTTAAAAGGATTTGTTTGTGTATACCCTTAACCCGGACATCGTGTACGATGGATGCATTACTATCACGAATTTAACGTAGGCTTAAGTCATATCTCAAAAAATACTATGAGGATTATAACTTACTTTACGGGCGATTCTTCAATGGCGTATTATGCCATGTACGTCTTTATCGTATGATTACAAGTAATTGTCATTAAATAAATTAGAAATACTTTTTGCTATTTTAGGAGCACATTACTTTTAAGCAGTTGTTGCGATCCTCTTGCAAATAAACTCGATCTCTTTTGACGTACTTATACTAGAGAGATTACAATTATTTTACAGAATTTCGTTAATTAAACTATATCGGCCTTTGGTCTCAATTATATTTAAATATAGTTCACCACTCGTGTAGATATAATGCATTTGAAAATATTTGTTCTATTATTGTGGGAGTGCGTCATCTTTGATTAGTTGTTACAAAAATCTTATTCATAAAATCGATCAAAGTACCCTAATGAAACAGTACTGAAGACCAGAAAAATCGAGTAAAACCTTACATGGTTGCATGATTTTTCTCATTACAGTCATATTTATTAATCAGTATAGCGATAATTATGCATTCTATGGTTCTATAAAGCTTATTCGTGGAACTGGTAAAAAGTTGTCTAGGAATATTCCATTTCGCAGGTCTTTTTGTTCAGTTAAGACTCTAGCTGACTTGTGTCTTAGATTATGTAAATTTCAATTTCTTGCGTCACATCCATGATTTTACCTTTCTCTAACTTATGTAACATTTGTAGCGATTAATTAATATTAGATATTTTATGGTTCATGTATTTTACGTGTGCAGCAAAGATGGATGGGTTGCTTCGATTACTGTTGTGTGTTTCTTAAATCATGTGCCTTTTCTCCTTGCTGTTAGTCCAGTATAATGTTTGATTCGTTGCTGTGCTGTTGTAAGCCTTTGATACAGTCTCTAGGTCCTTAGAGATTAATATGGAACTTGTTTAAGAGATAACAGCCGTAGAATAGTGACAAAAAACAATGTATTAATTATGATGTATAGCTAATTTATCTGAAACGATCCGGAGGAACTTATAACAATGTGAAAATTTTTTGTAAAAAAATCATGAATAAAACTTAAGGAATTAGACCAAAGTGCGCAAAACTCAATAATAATTTGACTTTTGCTGTTTCTAACTAAGGGCAAGGGAAAACGGGAAATTTGGCTACAGTCCTTCGACTGCGTGTTACAAAGAGTATTTGCGTTCAAGATATAATCGTCTCCTCATCGGCAAATAACGAAATATCGTACATACATTAATATTAACCAGTGTTGAGAAGTCTACGTATCGTGCCGGCCAGTGTGGCCGAGCGGTTCTAGGCGCTACAGTCTGAAACCATGCGACAGATACGGTCGCAGGTTCGAATCCTGCCTCGGGTATGGATGTGTGTGATGTCTTTAGGTTGGTTAGGTTTAAGTAGTTCTAAGTTCTAGGGGACTGATGACCTCAGATGTTAAGTCCCATAGTGCCCAGAGCCATTTGAACCATTTAAAAGAGCAAAGTCTTTGAAAGCAGTTCAGTGGCCCATACTATACACAAATGCCAGAACGTGTCGTCGGATCCTTCACACAGACTCTAGAAAGAGCAAAGTGTTTGAAAGCAGTTTTTACCGTCAATTTCAAGAAAAAGTGTGCTAGAAAGAGATTCCAGAATGCATCAAACTGAAAGTCAACAGTCAAAGAAAATCACAAAAAATAGGTAAAGAAAGAAGTGATGTTGCATGAGTTTTTTTGTTACTATCGTATGCATGACTTAGAATAATAAATTGCTTTACAGATTGAAACCAAGAAATAAACGGTGTATCATAATAAAAGGTTTACACGCATGCAGCTGAAAGTACACAATACTATACGCAAAAAGTGTAGTAAACATAGGCTGTTAAAAAATGGCTCTGAGCACTATGGGACTTAACATCTGTGGTCATCAGTCCCCTAGAACTTAGAACTACTTAAACCTAACTAACCTAAGGACATTACACACATCCATGCCCGAGGCAGGATTCGAACCTGCGACCGTAGCAGTCGCGCGGTTCCGGACTGAGCGCCTAGAACCGCTAGACCACCGCGGCCGGCATTGGCTGTTAAATGCATGCCTGAAGAGCTATGGGCACTTCCTCTTCGATACTGTGAAACAAGTTCTTCTACTGTAAGTTTTTGTTTTCCATATTTTAAGGTGGTAGTATGGACAAAAAGAAAGAGGAAAAAAAAATGAATAAAAAGTCTAGTAAAATCGGTTATAAGGCGCGTATATTAAGAGCTACTGTGAAATACATCTCTTCTAATGAACAAGTGCGCATAGCTATTAGGTATGCATTATAGAAGTCATGTTTACTAGATGATTATTCATTTGTAGGTACAAACTATCTCATCCAAAATTTTGGAAAACGTAGAGCTTGTAGTAGAAGAGATGCGTTCCACAGTATCGAAGATGAATGCCCATATCTCGTCAGGTATTCATTTTAGAGTCCATGTTTGCTGTACTTTTTTGTTGTAGTATCGTGTAGTTTAAGCTGTATGCGTTTACGCCATTAATTATGATATATCCAGTGTTATAAATATTCAGTGGCCCATACTATACACAAATGTCAGAACGTGTCGTCGGATCCTTCACACAGACTCTTGATACTACCAGGGTTCGTGGTTTGCCACTCTTCCATTCAGCGGCCAGGCTCAACCCAGTGGTGAGCATGTGAACTTCTTCGTCATCTGCTGGTCTTCTGTATTTGAGGCGTTTCCAGTGCAACGATAGTAAATCTTCGTGAAGAGGAACTGATCCATTTTTAGAAACTTGTTGGTAGGGGTGGTATACAGCCGTCTTTCCACGAAAGTGAGGTGTCCAGACGTCAAGTGGTTTTGGTAGACTGCAAGTATGTACCAATCTGATTACGCTACTAATGGTTCTCAAAGTCGCATACTACCTGTCAATTTCCTCATCAGGTTCACTCGTTTCTGTACCTTCTTAACTGTGCTGAAAAGGTGTTTATGGTGTGTCAGCGTACTGTGTAATGTGACACCAAGTACTATGGTATATCGTTAGATTTGACTATGCGAAGAGTACCGAACCATGGCATGACCTTTGCTGATGCTTGACGACTAGAGTGATGCAAAAGACATACACTACTGGCCATTAAAATTGCTACACCAAGAAGACATACAGATGATAAACGGGTATTCATTGCACAAACATATTATACTAGAACTGACATGTAATTACATTTTCATGCAATTTGGGTGCATAGATTCTGAGAAACCAGTACCCAGAACAACCACCTCTGGCCGTAATAACCGCCTTGATACGCCTGGGCATTGAGTCAAACAGAGCTTGGATGGCGTGTACAGGTACAGCTGCCCATGCAGCTTTAACACGATAGACACAGCTCATCAAGAGTAGTGACTGGCGTATTGTGACGAGCCAGTTGCTCGGTCACCATTCACCAGATCTCTCACCAATTGGTGAGAGATCTGGAGAATGTGCTGGCCAGGCCAGCAGTCGAACATTTCCTGTACACAGAAAGGCCCGTATAGGACCTGCAATATGCGGTCGTGCATTATCCTGCTGAAATGTAGGGTTTCGCAGGGATCGAATGAAGGGTAGAGCCACGGGTCGTAACACATCTGAAATGTAACGTCCACTGTTCAAATTTTCGTCAAGGCAAACAAGAGGTAACCGAGACGTGTAACAAATGACACCCCATACCATCACGCCTTGTGATACGCCAGTATTGTGATGACAAATACACGCTTACAATGTGCGTTCACCGCGATGTCGCCAAACACGGATGCAACCGTCATGATGCTGTAAACAGAACCTGGATTAATCCAAAAAAATGACGTTTTGCTATTCGTGAACCCAGGTTCGTGGTTGAGTACACCATCGCAGGCGCTCCTGTCTGTGATGCAGCGGCAAGGGTAACCGCAGCCATGGTCTCCCAGCTGATAGTCCATGCTGCTGCAGACGTCGTCGAACTGTTTGTGCAGATGGTTGTTGTCTTGCAAACGTCCCCATCTGTTGACTCAGGGATCGAGACGTGGTTACACGATCCGTTCCAGCCATGCGGATAAGATGCGTGTCATCTCGACTGATAGTGATACGAGGCCGTTGGGATCCAGCACGGCGTTCCGTATTACCCTCCTGAACCCACCGATTCCATATTCTGCTAACAGTCATTGGACCAACGCGAGCAGCATTGTGGCGATACGATAAACCGCAATCGCGATAGGCTACGATCCGACCTTTATCAAAGTCAGAAACGTGATGGTACGCATTTCTCTTCCTTACACAAGGCATCACAATAACGTTTCACCAGGCAACGCCGGTTAACTGCTGTTTGTGTATGAGAAATCGGTTGGAAATTTTCCTCATGACAGCACGTTGTAGGTGTCACCACCGGCGCCAACCTTGTGTGAATGCTCTGAAAAGCTAATCATTTGCATATCACAGCATCTTCTACCAGTCGGTTAAATTTCGCGTCTGTAGCACGTTATCTTCGTGATGTAGCAATTTTAATGGTCAGTAGTGTACTTCTGTTTTAGTAACATTAAGTGTAAGTCACCGTGTCTTAAATATTTATAGTTTAGTGAGGCTGTTTGTTAGGTGTTCTCAGAAAGGTATTAAATCTAATATGAAATTGCAAGGTCGTCTGCATTCTGAAATTTCCTGCAGGTCAGATTCTACTTCTCTGCTGAGAAGAGACTGAATAACACCAGGGCAAGAACAGTGCCTTGAGACAAGCCATAACTGAGTACATACAATTTTCTCTTCTTTTCACCTTGGTGCGTTTTGAACCGCCGATTACTCAACACGTTGCGTAAGAGCTTATCTAGAGCCTTACAATGCACTGTTTTCAGACATTTCAATATTACATCCTCGCACCACGTCGTTCGATAAGTTGCTGACATGCAAATTATCACGATCTTAAGTTTCTTACGGTAGACAGTTTCTGTGTGACTAACCGACGAGGGAACTCGCTCGCAGCAGCTTTTACGAGATCTAATTAGAAATTAAGGAAGCAATGTAGAAGAAATTTGTTTCTCTACCATCATCTGTGCAATTTACATTTAGAAAGAAGCTGTCCGCTTACACCCACAATGTTGAAGTATATTCTAGACGATATCAATATGGAAGTTATCAAACAAGCGGATAATATTAGATTTAAACATAGAAAAAGTAAAACTCCAGATTTCACATAATCAGAATGTGGATGATGGTGTGCCTTCCACTGAATGCTACTTATTTGAAAGTGTGGTACACTCAACTAACGCTACATCCAATCTGTAAAAGAAGGAAATTGTTAACATCGCAGTGTACAAACGTTAATGTTACTCCTTTGAGTTTTTAGGGAAACTTGATGCTGAAAATACAAGCAGTCCAAGCAAAGGGACACTCTCTACTGGTATTGTGCCCTGTATAAGTTTGCAGCCTAAGGACTGATTGAAAACGCCAAAAAGGCGGCCATTAACAGCTATCCACTGCACCCCTGATTTAAGCTTATTTATTAAATTATCATTGTTAAGAAAGTGCAAGCTACATCTTCATGTACATTTGTACTCCGCATGCCAGCCAAAGGTGTGTGGCGGAGGGCACTTTACGGGCCACTATCGTTAGTTCCCTTTCCTGTTCCAGTCGCGTATGGTTCGCGGGAAGAACGACTGCCGGGAAGCCTCCGTGCGAACTCGAATCTCTCTAATTTGACATTCGTGATCTCCTCGGGAGGTATAAGTAGGGGGAAGCAATATATTCGATACCTCATCCAGAAACGCACCCTCTCGAAACCTGGACAACAAGCTACACCCAGATCCAGAGCGCCTCTCTTCCAGAGCCTGCCACTTGAGTTTACTAAACATCTCCGTAACGCTATCACGCTTACCAAATAACCCTGTGACGAAACGCGCCGCTCTTCTTCGAATCTTCTCTATCTCCTCTGTCAACCCGACCTGGGACGGATCCCACACTGATGAGCAATACTCAAGTATAGGTCGAACGAGTGTTTTGTAAGCCACCTCCTTTGTTAATGGACTACACTTTCTAAGGACTCTCCGAATGAATCTCAACCTGGCACCCACCTTACCAACAATTTTATATGATCATTGAACTTCAAATCGTTCCGTACGCTTACTCCCAGATATTTTACGGAAGTAACTGCTACCAGTGCTTGTTCCGCTATCATATAATCATACAATAGAGGATCCTTTTTTCTATGTATTTGCAAAACATTACATTTGTCTATGTGTTACTTGCCACTCCCTGCACTATGCGCTGAAGATCTTTCTGCATTTCGCTGCAATTTTCTAATGCTGCAACGTCTCTGTATACTACAGCATCATCCGCGGAAAGCCCCGTGGAACTTCCGACACTCTGTTGCAATTGGCCTGCGTGTTCTGGTGCTGAAAGAACCCGCCAAATTCTGTATAGGAGAGAAATAGAACACCTTTCCAGAGACCGCCGTAATGAAAACTTGCTCCGGTTCATTGCAGAAAGCTGCAGAACGAGGTCTATCGAAATTAGACAAGAAAACAGACGCCATGCTGAACTTAAAATTGTCAGTCATTACTGCAACTCTCTTCTGCCCTCACATATCTTTAAAGAGGATTGCATGGTCCTTATTTGCGTCCATCAAGACGAAGCGAGTGTGAAGTCAGTTAATTTGCAACAGGTTTCATTTTGTTGACCTAACTCTCACAACCAGATTGTTGTACCCCCTATGAGCTCAGGAGAGAATACTGCTGCTTGTTTATAGTTTCTATATAACTTTGTGTAACTCAATGTCATTTTCTCCAATCATTGGCCATATTCGCGACACTGTTTTATATATTTCTTTCATGTATCCGCCCACATGTGCCAAGATATTATAGAAGTCCCTTGTTCAGTGGATAAAATACCTTTGATGTCTTTTGGCAATAACACAGACAGATAAAGCGATTACTAGATTGTTTTCGTTCTTTTGGTCACCTCAAACAATTTACATCTAATATGCCGTTACCCGTTTTGCAGCCTCGATTTTCTTTAATTCGCATAATCTTATAGATAGCTTTCCACCTCTGTAGGTCACTAAGCATAGAATCTGAATCATGTTAGGGCTACGCTAACTGATTCAAACGATACCTCACAAAAGGAGTAAACGTTGTCCTTATATTAATGTTCCATTCAGTAAAATATTTTCCTTTATTATAGTTTCTTATCTTCGGTATTGGTAACCTTAGACTGATTTTCTAAGTCCGGAGTGGATTAAAATGAAAAATTATGAAAATGGTCACTATTTGTTTCAACAAGAAAGAAATAACAAGAACGACTCAAGATTAATGATAGGGAATAACACGAACTAGATGGGGCCATATTTTTTCACGATGCAATCTACCAGTCAATATATAGGGTCTATCTCAAATGAACGAAAAAAAAAAAAAATGAGAGAGGCATCACATACCCGCATCTCTAGCTTACGGCACTACATGTTGCTGAACAGCGTCGCGCGCCGCCAAGAAGGTAGGCACACAACGTGCCATCCGAGGCGTCATGGTAGCAGGTCTGCAGGGCAACATTTTCAAAGAATTTGTCGCATGAAAGTAAATAAGAAGTCGCGGTGAAGTTTATATCCTTTACTTGAATACAGTTACAAAAAGTGTTCCAAATTACGCACTCCTGCTTGAGTGCACGCAGTCGAACGACGCTGAAATGACTGTCGCTGTCTTTCAAACACCCCTGGCAAAGTGGAGTGAGCGCTACCAGCTCTTCATCAGTCTCAAAGGGTGTTTCATAGGCAACAGATTTCAGGTGGCCCCAGAAGAAAAGATCAGTGGGTGTCATGTCGGCTGAACGTGCAGGCAACAGCGCCCTAACCGATTCTCACCAAAGGATTCATTCAAATGAAATCGCACTGCATGTGCGAAGTGCGCAGATGCACAATCGTGTTGGTACCACATGAGCTGTCAAAGTTGGGTGGAACATGTTCCAACAAATCTGGCAGATTTTCTCGTAAAATGATTATCTGTTTGCATTCAGTCACCGGGGGAACGTGTATGGACTGACCAGATTGTCTAACAACCAGCCGGCTCAAATATTGACACCGCGGCGATCTTGGTGACCACAAACAAAGGCAACATGAAGATTTTCCTGTGCGCAAACGTGCTGATTGTGGCTATTGAACATAGTATCTCGTTTAGTGGATAACTCTTCCGTAACAAGAATATGGATCGGAAATTACAATTGAATGGCGCACCTTTGCAAAAACCACTGGCAGAATTTAGTTCCACGTGGAATATCGTCTGGGTTAAGCGCGTGAACCTTCTGAAGGCGGCAGGGGTGAAAGTCATCTTCATGCCACACACGCCAAATTGTGGAATGGCTTACACCCATTTTCCGAGCAACACGCAGCTGGCTTGTCGAGGATTTGTTTTTCAGCAGTGCTAACGCGTCCTCTTCAAGCCTTGGTGTAACCACAGTGCGTTCACGACCGCGTCCGTCAGGACTTCGCACCTGTAACACAATTTGAATACACGCGAATTCGAAGTAGGCCTTAAGTGCACATGTGCCATTACGAGACGTGCCAGTGGAAAACGTACTTTAGGTGAACCTGAGTAGTAGTATAGTGGGAGTGTCAGCACACTTTTGATATCAAACTGATATGCAAATTAATTACACTGACCAATTAATCACCCCCACCCTCACCCACCCCTGTCCCCGGATAACGTCACGTGTTTTTCTCTGCTGCGCTTATGCCCCAGCCTCCTCATCCCCCTCCACTTCCTCCATCACTCCACGTCCCTCCCCCCTCCCACCAACCTACCCTATTGGCAGGAATTGAGATATTGGCGGAAATTTCAAATTTTCATGGGAATTTCTTTGTGATACTGTATCCAAACATTACAGGTCTATTCTTCCTACTCATCCGCATTAACTTACATTGTTTTCTCTTTTAGGTCTAGATCCTATTCATCATATCAACTGGAAACTTTGTCTAAGTCGTCTTGTATCTTCCCACAATCAGTCACTCAACTTCGACCCCGACCGTACACCACAGCATCATCAGCAAACAGCAGCAGCAGCAGATTACCGACAGCCTACTCACGTATGTACAAAGAGAACAGCATCGGCCCAATCGCACTACTGGCGTTACCCTCGTCTCTGATGAACACACGCCGTCGAGGACAATATATTGGATATTGCAACTCACGTGTCTTTGAACTTATTCCACATGCTCGTGTCTTCGTTGACATGATACGATGGAACACCGTGTCAAATGCTTTCCCGAAATCTAGAAATAAGGATTTTACCTGTTATCCTTCGTTCGTAGTTCTCGATACATCATGTGAAATAAGAGCATGCTGAGTCTGGCGCGCGTGATACTTTCTAAGGGTTAGCCTCGAGAAAGTTTATATTCGAACTCGGAATGACTACAAGGATTCTGCAGCATACCGAAGTTAGGGACATTGGTCTGTAATTTTGCGGGTCCGTTCCTTCATCTTTATTGTACACTGGAAACACGTGCAGTTTTTCTTTCTTTTTTTTCCCCAGTCGTTTCAGTCTTTGTGTTGGACGAGAGAGAGAGAGAGATTCATGATAAATGCGGACTGGGTGACGGCCCAATGCCCTGTAAAATAGAACTCGAATGCCATCCAGACCAGATGATTTGTCTGTTTTCCAAACCTTTAAGATGCTTCGCTATGTCAGGTATACTTACTTATATGTCATCTATTCGGGGGTATGTCCGAAGGTCAAGAGACTGAATGTTTGTACGATTTTCATGGGTGAACGATGTCTTAAACGTGAAATTTAAAACTTATGTCTTCGTTTTGCTATATTCAACTGCTGCACCAGAATGGTCAACAAGGGACTGAATAGAATCCTTCGACTCTCTTACCGATTTTACATACGGCCTGAATTTTCTCGGCTCCCAGCCAAACCTTTTGTAAAGTGTGACGGTGGCAGTTATGTGCTTCGCGCATTAATATTTCGCCAGCCGGCTAATGGCTTGTGAGAGCTCAATTCAATCTATTAAACGTGCTTGATTCGATCAATCTTTCCCCTATAGCTTACAGACATCAAATATCAGTCAAATTATACATCATCCTCGTTTTCCATTTATGTCGATGGTACTTGATTCCTAAATATACAACTTACATTTGGTATGGTTTAGTGCTCCTTGCAGTACGGATAACTACAAGCGAGGTTCATTACGAAAGCGGTTCGTTACAAAAGCGATATTGTCTGACTCGAAATAGCCAGATATCTATGACAGGGTGTGTTAATACATAGAAAATTCATGGCAGATTTCGATGCATAACTGATGCTGTGCCTATGTGATGCATAGAACTAATTTCATTCTATTTTCATGTTAATTATTTATTTACTGATTTTTGTTTCAGAGCTATTCCCGAGAGCACCACGCCGCCATGACCACCACCACCACTACCACTACCGGCAAGGTGGAACTTACTCCCGGAGGAGAAGTATGAAAAATATGATAATGATGACGATGATGATGTATATTTCACTGTGAAATAATAAATATAGAGTAAAAGCAATAACAACCTTCGATATTTATATCAGTCTACCACACAGCCTCGTTCAATCTGTCTCAGTTATGTCCAGTCTTGTACCTCACTATATATCCTCAATTTACGCTACAACTTTGGTGCCACTAGCTGATCTCCATGACAGCAGCAATATATCCCTCCCTGTCGTACTATGTGCTTGGGGTGCGACAAGAGTCTCTTCACCAACTGATCAGTGTTGTAATCAGAGAGAGAATTTAACTTCATATTTACCCTCTCAAAGTAACTGAAAGTATAGGACCCCTCGGATTCCGTTTCAGTTTAATTTCGTTTGGCTCCCACGCAGATTAGGTGATGACACCACTCTTAGGTTGAATAAGTTCGCTCGTCCTGTTTCACCAGGAGTGCAGTGTCATGCTGATGTCGTGAATGAGTCAGGCCGGTATTGCACATTAGCGTGCTCGTTTTAGTCGAAGTTAGTAAACAATGCTTTAGCGCTTTTAAATAAGTTTTAGATATCCATCAACCCACACACATTAACCATGTAACTCACTTTCGTTTGATAAACACTCCTTAACCATCGATTTCGTCTGATCTGAAAGCCTGTTACACTGAAACTTCCTGGCAGATTAAACTGTGTGCCCGACCGAGAGTCGAACTCGGGACCTTTGTCTTTCGCGGGCAAGTGCTCTACCGAAGCACGACTCACGCCCGCTACTCACACCTTTACTTCTGCCTGTTTCTCGTCTCCTACCTTCCAAACTTTACAGAAGCTCTCCTGCGAAACTTGCACAACTAGTACTCCTGAAAGAAAGGATATTGCGGAGACATGGCTTAGCCACAGCCTGAGGGATGTTTCCAGAATGACATTTTCACTCTGCAGCGGAGTGTGCGCTGATATGATGGTAGCTCAGCGTGTTCGGTCAGAGGGTTTAGCTACCCTCTGTAATAAAAAACTGGGTTAATGGATCAACAACGAATTTACACGAATGTCTTACGACGTCCGCCCCGAGCAGATGCAACGAACAAAAGTGAACAAAATGAAAAAAAAAGATGGTAGAGCACTTGCCCGCGAAAGGCAAAGGTCCCGAGTTCGAGGCTCGGTCGGGCACACAGTTTTAATCTGCCAGGAAGTTTCATATCAGCGCACACTCCGCTGCAGAGTGAAAATCTCATTCTGGGGCCTGTTACACTGT
Source organism: Schistocerca gregaria (assembly GCF_023897955.1). Taxonomy (NCBI): domain Eukaryota; kingdom Metazoa; phylum Arthropoda; class Insecta; order Orthoptera; family Acrididae; genus Schistocerca; species Schistocerca gregaria. Next base: position 348,219,007 of record NC_064931.1, read on the forward strand.
TCTCGTTGGGGACTACTTTCTGTGCGATGGTAGTTACATCACTTGACTGGTAATATGGTGCACGGTGCGTTCAGTATCTGTATAATGTAGTGTCAGAAACTTGTGTTTTACAACAGTAGTTTGAGAGGGTCTTGTTGTAACACAGACAACTACTAGTCCGTCGCTGTGGAAGATGAGATTAACTGTATAGGTCGGATAGCTGTTGGAAATGCTGCGATGTTTTCTACATTTTTGTCACTGAGAAACATCACCTCTGTGCTTTATTTCTACCAACCTGTGTTGTGGTATCTGGATAGTTTATACCGTGCGATGTTCAGTTTTCTGGGAGAGCCAGAGGATAGAAATGTGTTAATGTCGGTTTAGCAGCAGATGACACAGACCTCTATGTCATGGTGCTACATCCGAAGAAACGATGTATTAAATTGCTTATGAAGGAAAAATACAGGAACCCTCTTGTGTGATTGATAGTCTGTTGAATATGATCCTCTGTACAGGTGATGAAACTTTACACCGGTCTGTGGAAGTGACTTCGATCACGAACAACCAGCTCCAATCAATCAATACCTGTATATTTAATAGGATCGCCACATATGTTTGTGTGATAGACATGAATGAACCCTGAGAGTCACAGATCTCCTTTGGACTATCTGTATGTTGTTTCGAGATGTGTCGCAAAATCTTCGTCCTTCCTCCACGTCATATATGATGTGTAATCTTCCTAAGTTTCCCAACAAGAAACATCAACGTAGCTGCTCGTACTATCTCTCCTACTACCTCGTCTTGCAGTGGAAAGCTTCGTTTGGCGCTGGTCTTACACACTGTACATGGTTTACGGAGATCTGACATCATGGCCCCATTTCTACTGAGTGTTCAACACGTGCTCCTGTCGCATTAACTCAGCTTGTCCTGTTTCCCTACACCATGCAGATGGTCTTAGATATGGCGATCTCCGACTTTCATACAGGTCAGACTTAAATTGGGGCGTTCACATAGACTAATCTGCATGTATGGCAGGGGCATAGACTTAGGTGCAGTTACAAGATGCAGAGGGACTGCCTAAAACACAGTGCTGGAGTTTCTATCGTATGGGATCCTCAGCAGATAGGCTCGGAAAAGGTGACACATTTCGAGATATGAGAGTGCCACGAATATGATTCACCAGTGGCTGTAATCATTAAAAGGTGTCTCTACAGGATACAATTCAAGTAAGTGGTTGAATGGATAGACTTGCTTCCAAATCATGGACAGAATTTCTACTATCAGCGACTTGTGTGTGTACCTGTGGACTCAAGGCCATTTTGTATGCAGGGTGACGGTAGCGTAGTCGCGACGATCGTATTTTTAATAGCACGGTCCTTATGTGGAATGTATGTTGTGGTCTGTAGAATCCCTCTGTGACCAGCTTCACATGACATTTCTCAATAGTGCTCCTCGAAAAGAACATCTTGTTCCCTCCACGGATTCCCATTTGACTTACCAGGTGAGTGTAATCTGACTACAGAAAAAAAGTTACTCTCTACGCAAAGTGACTCTCATGATAAATTTAATTTCGAAATAACGAGGACATACTGCGGTGATTGGTAGTTTTCGCATCAAAATAATCGAAGTTTTTTTTTCCTGATTTTATGGAGCGTTGGTATGTCACTGCTGATCATTTGTGATCGGTGGCAGTACACTTCGCTGGATGTCACAAAATAATGAGATTCGAGTGCAGTCGAACGTAAGAAACTATACCAATTTTGCTCGTAACCTAATGAAAATGGCCGTTGTCTATTTTCATATAAAGAGGACATTTATTATCGTCACAAATGTTTTTTCCCTTTTTTTAATAGTTGCTTTATTGTAGGAGTCGAGTTGATGTGAAATAGTCAGTGCAGAACGGCAGGCGATTTCCCTATGAGACCGTGGCTCTCTCTCGGTCCCAGCTGGACCATTCTCTGGAATTTCGTTGTTATACCAAAGGGCTCCGGTCATTCCGAGGAATAATTTTAACAGATTTCAAGAAAGAGTTTTTGGCGTTAAACAAATGTGTTTTCCTTCGCAGAACGAGAGGCCTATTGGAGGTGTAGGGGACCTGCCTAGTCTGTGTCAGCTCGTCGCCACAGGTGCGCCCCCTAACCATTGGGAGCAACTGTGTCACTATACTTTAGACGAACAAATGAATTTGGGACAGCCGTTGTTTTATCTGCTGTTTTTTAATTAACTATACCTGATTTTGTTTCGGTGAAGGACCATTGTCTCAGTGCTGACAGCGTCCAGCACATGCCGTGAGGCTGCTAGTTTAGTAGCTCCCTCCCTCTGTCCATCCGCCCTGTAGATGGATGGAGGGAGTGAGGGGAGAGGGCCTCGAGGAGAACTCATGTTCAACTACCACCCCCTTTGAAGTCTTTTAGGACGACGATTTTTCCCAGTACATGTGCGGCATCAGTATGAGTGCTTATTTTTTCATGACAATTTCGAAGTGTAATTAGAACTGTGATGCATTTTTTCCATCAGCTGTGATAGTGTGAATTGGCTTCGATTACCTGGGCTGTAGGGAGACTTTTAATAGGCGTCTGTAGTGAACTCTTGACGGCAAACAACGATAGATACTGTATGCTTGCAGGTAATACACTTTTTAAACTCCTCTCTGTCCAATACCCACATCTCGTCAGTTGAACGTATTTTGCACCCAAAAGAATAAAGGCAGTACGTTACAGCCCTGCCTTTTTCCCGACAGCTTGTAGGTGTAGGGTAAAGTCTGACTGTGTCTGTCGCTAGTTTCGAGTGGTATTGAGAAATTTTTTCCGAAGAGGATAACACCAGTTGTATGGTATCGTCAGTTTTTCAGCTGTATTGCGATCTCATGCCGTCCTTGTGTAGCGCTATGCATATAGTTGTGTAATTAGGGCTGATATTAGTAATTAATTATGTAATTAGGACCGATATTTGCATCAGTTTCAAGACGAAAATAAATAAATTGCAGTAACCTAACCTTCTTCTCCCATATCTGGACAGTTTCCATGTGTTAGGGGGTGCACTTGGGCTTTCCATCCAGTAGAATCAGGGTTCGAGTCCCAGAAAGGGAACTACAATTTTTAATTTCCTGTCAATTCCAAGCACCTTTAGTGGTTTAACTGTTTTAGGAGGATGCACTTGGGCTTTCCGCCCAGGAGGACCAGGGTTCAAGAACCGGAAAGGGTACTGCCAATTTTTAATTTCGCGCCAATTCCCGGGTGAGAAGGGGTGGGGGTGGGATGTCAGCACACCCCTGGGAAAATGAAATTCTCCTGAAAATTCTAAATTCCTCAAAAACTTCTAAATTCTCGCCAATAGGGTAGGTTGGAGGCAGGGGGCAGGGAATGAGGAGGCTCGGGCAGACATGCAGCTGAGAAAAACACGTGACGTCATCCGGAGTCGGGGATGGGCGTGGTCGGAGGTGGGAGAGGGGGTGATTAATTCGTCAATTTAATTAATTTGATATCGAAAGTATGCTGACACCCCCACTATACTACTACAGACCTGGCTCTCATAGAGACTTGTGGGTGGCAGTAAATGTGCGTGGATCTGGCACCTGACGATTCGGAAACCGCTGAACGTGGCAATCTGAGCATTTCAACCTGCAGCCCCGTGAGGACACTGCATGTCTGCCCCTTCCTCCGAAGAACTGCGCTCCATTTCCTTTCCACTCCACACAGTGACAAAGACAAGAGTGTTCCCCTTTGATGACAAAGTGACGCAGGGCGAACCAGAAACCACAGTGTGCACAGGTGCTGCCCTCTATGCTTTGCACAGCTAAAAGGAACGCTCAAACGCCCCAGTAAGATGCAGAAAACCCTTAGTGTTGCTCCGCAGGAACATCCGCAACTATATAGACTACAACTTTTGGAAATAAAGGTCGTAAAATTTCAACCCAAGGTCTCTTTTAGCTTGATGTCACAAATACACTGAAATCGTTGCACTGCAGTCCTGCCACCATGACGGCTCGGATGGCACGTTGTGTGCCTACCCTCTTGATGGCTCGCGATGCTCTCCAATGACGTCTAATGCCGTAAGGTAATGGATGCGCACATGGGCTGCTATATGAAGTACGCTTGTTATGACCCACTCAACCAGCCCGCTCAGTTTTTACATTGATATCAGACACACCCCGTATATTATATTAATTCTTATAACATAATTCACTTTGTTTATTATTTGTACTGAGTTAGATCGTGCGCTTCTTGTTTGTAATAATTCCGCCTAGTGGCATTTCTCATAATGATGATAAAGATGATTGAACCTGGATTCGGTTAGATGTCTCTCTCGTCACTTTCAGAGCCAGATGCACGTTACAGAGACAAAATCGTAAACAAATTGTTTGCAACCGTGTTATCAGCAGTCGACGCATGGTCAAAGTATTGTAAAATAATGTAATAGTGATGCTATTACGTAGCCGCTGACGTGTATTCGCTGGAGCTCGAAAATAGCAAAGAAGTGATTATGTAATGAACCATAAAATTACAATCAGTACTGTAGAGGTATAGGAAAATGTTACCTGTCTACCTGAAAGCGTTTGCTTACATTCCTTATACCATACGTTTTCCTTATACAGCTATTTCTGTTCACTTCAGAAGTTCTTGAAGATCTATTTGCGAAGTATATTACAGGTTGCTGGTAAAGTAGTTGAGTTATTTCAAGCGGTATTGTAGACATACCTTCGCGGAAAAGCTTTTTTGCGTTACAATATCAAAATAGTTTATGATATATCAGAAAAAAAGAACTTAGTTTATAAAAAGTAGTTGCATGGATAGGATAGGAAAATAATATGTTCATTAATATTAAAGGTAATCATGCATACATATCCTGTAAACTGACTCATTCCACATCATTTTCCTGGGTTCCCGGGTTCGATTCCCGACGGGGTCAGGGATTTTCTCTGCCTCGTGATGACTGGGTGTTGTGTGATGTCCTTAGGTTAGTTAGGTTTAAGTAGTTCTAAGGTCTAGGGGACTGATGACCATAGATGTTAAGTCCCATATTGCTCAGAGCCATTTGAACCACATTATTTTGATCGAAAAATCATTCGAATTATCTAGAGAATATATAAGTAACTAAATAAGTTGCTATTTTGGCCTGAGGTTTTATGTCGATATAAATATCGACCATCAGTCAGTACATACATGAAATGCCAGAAGAGATACTTTCAGGGTTGATATTAAAGTGCATCGCAAGATCACCAGCATATACATTATTGGTGCCAGAATATAAAAGAGATGATACATAACTGAGCAAGGAGGAGGAAAATAATGGTGAGTAATGAACCCTGTGCAACACGTTTAGCTTGACTTTTCCAAGAGCACTATTCCTATTTCAGACGGCACCACATTATCAGTTCCTAATGAAATGCCTTCATTTGAGTGCCTGGAGAAAGATTCTGAAAAATATGTTCGTCACTATACTCCCAGGTCTGTACAAAATTCTCATTTCGTGGAGCTACATCAATAACATGTATAGTAATCATTAGTTATTACGTTATTATTACATTATATATTTTTCATTTTATTCTGAGCATAGGGTATAAATTTTGTTCGGAGCCATAGCGGAGAAATGAGGCCTTTACACTCAGACCCAGCAGCTTTGAGCGGTTCTAGGCGCTACAGACTGGAACCGAGCGACCGCTACGGTCGCAGGTTCGAGTGCTGCCTCGGGCATGGATGTGTGTGATGTCTTTAGGTTAATTAGGTTTAAGTAGTTCTAAGTTCTAGGGTACTGATGACGTCAGAAGTTAAGTCCCATAGTGCTCAGAGCCATTTGAACCATTTGAACCCAGCAGCTTCTACACAACGCAAGTAGCACTGGCAAATAAGCATCTTCTCTATAGGCTGAATCTCCCAGTCATCTTCTGAGCGAGCCCTGGTCTATTCACGAAGACAGCGAACGATGAATAATATAAATTGTATAAGGTCCAGTTAGACTTCTCTTAGCAGCAACTATAGGAACATGCTGATGATGTCTTGAGGTGCGCTGTTGATACTGTCCAGCTAACTGTTGAATCAAACTTACTGGAACATGCATCTGCTTATATCCGCATTTGGGAGGCCGATGTAGGCTTTGGAATATTTGCGTGATTTAGGCCATGTCCTACGTGAGCGGCAGAAGCGAGCGACAGCGTGTGACAGCTTCAGGCGACAAAACACAACCGCACGTGTAGTTGTTGAAGTGTCCTACGTGAGCGACATCTGTGTCGTTGCCTGTCTCCAGTTGCAACTGGCTACGTTTGAATTCAAACGTGTTTGAATCTTGTCGCTGCAGCACGTGCGACACAGAGCGACAGCCACGTGTCTTCTGGGCAAAGCAGAAGAACTTGTCTGGTGATCTTAGTAGTTGATGATACTTATGAAATTCTCCGTGGAGATTCCTCCATTTGTAAATTTTATGCAGAGCGTTCCTTTCCACTTTGTTTTCTTAAGTAAACCTAATTCTGTAGCCGTACTCTCCAGCTACAGTATTCTACAGGTTAAGGACGCATGCAGGACACCCAAGGTTGTCGCCCGATGTTGCTGCTTGTCACTGGAGTGTCGTGTATCCAGAAGTTGCTCGCTGTCGCTCGTTTCTATCGCTCACGTTGGACATGGCCTTAAGGTGAAAGCATCAAATACTTCGTATTGTATACGCTCTCTAAGGCGTCTGACCATAACTATGCTGCTCCTATCTTGAGACTGACCTCGGTGTGTGCTGTCCTCTCCGCATATGACTGTGCCCTGTATCTTCCAGGTGGCACACCAAGTACAAACGTTCCGCTACTCAGCCCAATGTTTTTAAAATTCATAATAGAATGTAATTAAAACATGACTTTCGTTAAGACTATTAAAAATAACACTAGAGACTTTTTTAATTCTTAAGTAAAAATATGGGGCAAATAGTGAATACCTTGAAGTGAAGCACTTCACAAGCTCTGAAGAAGGGAAACGTTCCATTGGGAAATGAAATGATAGGATAACGGAAATGACGGTTGTAGGTTCTATTGCGCTGTGAGGTGTGGGTAAGGTCAATAGGGTCAGATGGTGGGTAGTGTGGAAATGGGAGTGGATACTGGAGTGGATGTCAGAAAAAAATTAAATTGGGGGCTTTCGTGGAATTGGGCCATTATGTGAAAAGGAAAGGAATAAGGAAAGATAAAAAGGAAGGGGGAGAGCTTTGATGCAGGGTAGGATCAAGAAGGAAAAGCTGGAGCGAACAGGACAGAAAAATATTGGGCGGAGTTTCATTCTGTGGGAGAGAGCTTCAGTTTAAGTTTCATTGGGAAAGAGTGTGTGGTGTATGTAGGTGTGGGGTTGGTGGGATTTTAATTTTAATTTTTTTACTTTGCTGACAGCAGCGTAATATGCTGCTCTACAGCCCACAGAAAAGTTAAAAAACATAATGAGAATTTAAACAAACAAAGAAAAAAGGCGATAAAACGGTGACATTATAAAAAAAAACTGTAAAATGGCAGAAAGTTGTGGAATTTAAAATATAAAAACACTGTGGTGACGATGCGGATGAAGACACACGATAAGCAAACAGGCAAAATTAAAAAAAGAGATTACAAGGCGACAGTTCGGTTTCTGTTCATACGAGATAAAAAACACAATTAGCGACATTGAACACTCACTTAAAGCAGCACTACACAGGTGAAACAGCGGCAGATGGGAGGGGGCAGGAGGACCAGGACCAGTGAGGGGGAAAAGGGGGAGGAGAGGGAAAGAAAAAAGGGGGACCCGACTGAGGAAGGAGACATAGAAAAGGGGGTGGGGGGACGGAAGAAGGAGGGGGAAAGGCAGTGGAGGGGAGAGTAAAAAGGACTCGGGGGAGAGAAGGGAGGCAGGGAGAGGGTAGGTGGTGAAAAACGGGATGGAATAGGGGGAAAGAGGGAGCCTGGGAAAAGAACAGAAGAAGGGAGAGGAAGGTGAGGGTCAGAGTTATGGGAAGGATAAAGGGAGGGAGGATGGCATCATCTGGGAGGGGGAGTCGACGGAAGCCACCTTGGGTAAGGAGATGAAGGGTGTAGAGATGAAGGGTAGGGGGGGCGCAACGGTGAAGATGCAGCAGAGGGTAGGGGATGAGGAGGAGGGGAGCTACCAAGGGATGAGGGGGATCAAGGCGGCAGGAGGCGTAGAGGACGCTGATATGTTCGAGAAAAATGGGCAGATGGGGGAAAGGAATCAGGTCATAGAGGATCCATGTAGGGTATGGGAGGCGTGTACAGAAAGCGAGGGGGTGCATGGTGCTTGAAGATCTGGAGGGACTTACAGAATTTGGGGAGGGTGAGCGGATATCCAGACGGGACTGGCATAACAGAGGATGGGATGGATTTAGGATTTGTGGGATTTTTATTCCGGAATTGGAAATTATATTAGCAACAGTGGGTTGCTGGAGTCTGGTCTGCAGATAGTGTAGGAAACTGGGAGGGGTTCTGTATGGGCGAGGGAATGTGAGAAAATAAGGAGATGGTAAAGGATGCATATGGGGAAAGGTAAGAGGATCTGGAAGGCCAAGCACAGTGTATGACCAAGAATTGCCACGCAGACTGGCCAAGTGGTTAGAGGTGCCATCTCAACGACTACACGACTCCTCCTGCCAGAGGTTAGAATCCTCCCTCGGGCATGGGTGTGAGTGTTGTTCTTAACGTAAGTTAGTTTAAACTAGTTTAAATAGTGTGTAAGTCTAGGGACAGATAACCTCAGCAGTTTGGTCCCTTAGGAATGCACACACACTTCAAGAATTTGGAGAGGGTGATAAAAGTTTGATGGGGAAGATATCTTGGCATTAATTGTGTAGAAACCATATTTCGGATCAAGACTGTAGTGTGGGACGATAGGAGAGGGGTATCCGCAGATTCGCTTGTTTACCAGTTTTAGTCTGTTGTTGGGTTTCTGTTGGTTGGAAAGAAAATGGAGTTTCTATATTATTAGCCTCTCGAGCTGGGTGGTGCTTTTGTGTGTTACTTCATTGTATAAGTCATAAATGTTTATGTAAAAGCTCTGTATTTGGAACCTGTAGGTGCATCGTCCTGTTTATGATTGGAGGAGGTGGACAGGAGGAAATGGTTTTAGTGGATCAACTGAATGCAGTGACATAGGGAAAGTAACTGGTGCTGGGGCACGACACTTACTACGACAATAATATATTTTCCGGACAATCTAGTTTGTCTTGGAGACTATTTGGCACCTCTCTGCAAGTCGTGCCCGGGGCATAAGAGAGCCCTGCCTTCCCCCCCCCCCCTTCCCAAGCCCCACGCCAGTGGTTTAATGGATAAGCAAGCAGTTCTGTTGAAAGGAGAGTATAATCGGCTCACTAAAATCTTTATACGGTTCTCTAAAGCTTAACCTGGATTGAGAATGCCACTTCTGATTTTTATATTTCAACAAGCTTGTCATGGTTTATAAAGCTAAGTTTCAGAAAGGTCCCAGCACAGTACAGAATCTTACCTCAAAGCTGGTACTTAATAGCGGATCCATAGAGCCCAAGTATGTCAGCGAAAGTGCGACGCAACTAACACAAGGTGGTGTGCTTGAATAGTACTTCCCCCAGCCTGAGGCCAATTACAAGGGCGTGCTTCGGATTTCAATTACACGAAATAGCTGACGTAATTCGGCGAACCTGATGCGGCAAACTGTTAAGTTTCTAATTGAGCTGGCTGAGCGCTGATAACGGCCGCGGCACTGTCTCGCGTAACAATCGGGGCGCATCGCGTTGCACTGCCAGCTTCAGCAATTACCCTACCGTGCAGCGCCGCGCCCCGATACCGCTTACCGCGCTCGAGACTTCGTCCCTCAACAGAAGCATCGAAGCCTCGTCGATACACCAGCTCAATCAATTTTGTATGCAGTGGCCGCTACGACGCGTCAGACGGCAGTGGCACTTTGAATACAATTCCTTGTTTTGGAAATCAGCCTTATGCAAACACGATTAGTTTATTTTTATATTTGCCCAGACATGTTTCGACACCAATGTGTCATCTTCTGTGGGACAAAATTTTACTTCTGTAAAATAGAATATCACATCTGTATTAATTTAACTACTGCAGGCCTAAGAAACACAATATTTGCAATGTGCTTCGTGAGCAACAACAATAACACAGCACCTCTCACTGAGTGTGTTGTCAGAAGTGTCTGTTCAGATCACATTTCACCACATTTTGTGTAAGTGCATGTGAGGCGAAGTAGTGAGTGGAAATTTGTGAAAAACTGAGTGAAAACAATGCACTAAATAACAGTTGATTGAGACGCCAATCAGGGACACGAAACAACACGAAAAATGTAAGTGCAGAAACGTACATAACCTCTACCCTCGAAACAGCTCTCCACAAATAAGCAATAACTTTCTTCATGGCTAGTTTGCAGATGACATGCTGTCAAAAAACGACGAAAACGAGCACTAACATCGATGTACAATAATACAATTCAGTTAGCGATGTAATTTTAGGGCGAGTGTCTAAGCCAAAATAAGCAAATTGCAAATATTGCATTTCTTAGGCTTACAGTAGTTAAATTATTACAAATGTGATATTGTACTTTACAGAAATAACATTTGACCCACAGAAGATGACACATTGGTGTCGAAACATGTCTAGGTAAATATAAATATAAACTAGTTGTGTTTGCATAAGGCTGATTTCCAAAACAACCTAGTTTTTAAATAGCAAGCACGGAAGAACGAAAAGAGGAGCTTCAAACCTTAGTAAAATGAGAATTACTTGTTTGTTTAGTGAACCGTAATTTGTGACCAGTAGTAGCACCTTCCCGTTTCTAACGTATATTGAACTGAATTAACCTACACGAAGTGAGTATCGCCCCAACCGTTTGAGTTTATATGATGACAAGTCTCTCTCCGGATGGTTGTGACTAATGTTGCCCTGTGAATGTCTGAATAGCTTTACGAGCAAGTTACCTGATTACTACAACAGCAGAAGAAAGACTGATGGGCTTCAAGTGCAAAGACAAACACAAGAACCATAACTGATAACGTGTTTGCTTTCATTTCGTATTATATGGCAGACGTCCATGAAATCTCTTGTCCTAATGGCGCGACAGTGATTTGCGGAGTTGTTGTCTTGATACTATCTGATACGTATTATGTCACTGGAGTTCTCTTAGATGCGTCTTTAAAGTGTCATAGAAAAAAAACATAGTTCCATTAGAAAAAAACAAGGTCGGTGTCGTAAATCAGCAACTGCAAACGATCAATATGACTTGCAAACGTAGGGAAATTCGACATATTGTTCCTATAACTTGGTGAAAACCACGCTTCGCTATATTTATTCATCTTGGACGCAGAGACACCAACTGGAATATTATATAAAAGATTTCAAGTGGAGCCCAGCGTGTTTTGGCTATAGGGTTAATTTAGGTTGACATAACTGAAAGTAATATGTTATCTATTTTGGAAGCTTCGACTGGAATCTTCAGTGACATCACTACGTCTATATGAGCCACATAATGGGACGTGAAGCACCACTGTGATTTATAGTTACGCAAACAAATTGAGGCAGAGATGAGAGCATCGCATTCGTTGGCGTAAGCTATTACGCTCGCCCTCCGGTATAACAAATTAGGAGCAAGGCTGTATCTTGTAAACGTATTGAAGTAAAGTACTTGCGAATGCATCCCACTAAACTACGAACACACGGTTGGGGTTCATCACCGCAGCAGGTTGTAGGTTAGTTGCCAGCCAGAGAGGAACAAGATGTCTGCTTGCGGAATACGAAGCACAGCGAACGGCAGCCGACGGCAGCGGAAGGCAATTATGGGAGCAATTTCGCTAAATAGTTTAGCCGGCCAGCGCCCAGGCAGGGCAGGCGCGCCGTCTCTTGGCGGTAATGTTTGCTAATTCGCATTTTGCCGCGCGGCTGGAGCGACAGCCAGTTTATCAAACTGGCGCGTGGCCGCCTCGCCGTATTAAGCGACATTCACGGCGCCAACTTGTCGCCGACAAGCTTTACTTCCACTCTTCCGGCCTGTCACCTACCCAGCTACAACCACTCTCCGTTTAACAGTATTATTTCACATACTCTCCTGGTGTAATCACTTCACAAATACGTTGCAGGAATAAAGAACTCTTTAAGAGTAATACATTTCTACTGTTTTCCTCACACCGACGATGTGGTAGCATGATCAAATTTTACTGACGAAAATAATTTTCTTCGTAGGAAGCTACGGAACATGTCGGAAATATACTGTTCTTGACCATGAAATTCTGCGCCTATATGCCCTTAAACGATGGACTTTGCCGTTGGTGGGGAGGCTTGTGTGCCTCAGCGATACAGATAGCCGTACCATAGGTGAAACCACCACGGAAGTGTATCTGTTGAGAGGCCAGACAAACGTGTGGTTCCTGAAGAGGGGCAGCAGCCGTTTAAATAGTTGCAGTGGCAACAGTGTGGATGATTTACTGTGTAACATCAACCAAAACAGCTTTGCTGTGTTGGTGTTGCGAACGGCTGAAAGCAAGGGGAAGCTACAGCCGAAATTTTTCCCAGGGCATGCAGCTTTGCTGTATGGTTAAATGATGATGACGTCTTCTTGGGTAAAATATTCCGGAGGTAAAATAGTCCCCCATTCGGATCTCCGGGCGGGGACTACTCAGGAGGACGTCGTTATCAGAAGAAACAAGAACGGAGCGTGGAGTTTCAGATCCCTTAACTGCTCTGGCAGATTAGAAAATGTAAAAAGGGAAATGGATAGGTTAAAGTTAGATATAGTGGGAATTATTGAAGTTCGGTGGCAGGTGGCTCTGAGCACCATGGGTCTCCACATCTGAGGTCATCAGTCCTGTAGGACTTAGAACTACGTAAACCTAACATAAGGACGTCACACACATCCATGCCGTAGCAGTCGCGTGGTTCCGAACTGATGGGCTTATAAGCGCTCGGCCACCGCGGCCTGCGGTGCCAGGTGGAACAAGACTTCTAGTCAGGTGAATATAAAGTTATAAATACAAAATCAAATAGAGGTAATGCAGGGGTAGGTTTAATATTAAATTAAAAGATAGGAATACGGATAAGCTACTACTAACAGCATTGTAAACGCATTATAGTAGTCAAGATAGATACGAAGCTCACGAAAACGCAGCAGTACAAGTTTATATGCCCACTAGCTCCGCATGTGATGAAGAGATTAAAGTAATGTATGATACGATGAAAGACATTATTCAGATAGTTAAGGGAGACGAAAATATAATAGTAATGGGGGACTGGCATTCGACAGTAGGAATGACGAAAAGTCGCGGGTCAATAAGGACTGGAGTTAAGAAATAAGGGAGGAAGCCGCCTGATACAATTTTGCACAGAGCGTAACTTCATCATAGCTAATACTCGTAATTGGTTTAACAATCACGAAAAAAAATGTTAACATGGAATAGGCCTTGAGGCACTGGGAGGTTTCAGACTGAACATATATTGGTAAGACAAAGATTTAAGAACCAGGTTTTAAACTGTAAGACATTTCCAGCACCAGATTTGGACTCTGGCCCCAATTTATTCATTATGAACTGTAGATTAAAACTGAAGAAACTCCAAAATTTACGGATATGGGACTTCGATAAACTGAAAGACCTAGAGGTTGTAGAGAGTTTCACAGAGAGCATTAGGAAACGATTGACAAGAACGGAGGAAAGAAATACAATAGAAGAAGAATGGGTAGCTTTGAGAGATGAAGTAGTGAAGGCTGCAGAGGATCAAGTAGGTAAAAGACGAGGGCTAATAGAAATCCTTGGGTAACAGAAGAGATATTGAATTAAGTTGACGAAAGCAGAAAATGTAAAAATGCAGTAAATGAAGTAGACGAAAAGAAATACAAACGTCTCAAAAATGCGATCGACAGGAAGTGCAAAATGTCTACACAGGGATGGCTACAGGACAAATGCAATGATGTAGAAGCTTATATCACAAGGGGTAAGACAGATACTGCCTACAGGAAAATTAGAGAGACCTTTGGAAGAAAGAGAACCACCTGTATGAATATCAAGACCTCAGAAAGAAAACCAGTCCTAAGCAAAGAAAGGAAAGCAGAAAGGTGGACGGAGTATATTGAAGGTCTATACGAGGGAAATGTACTTGAGGACAATAAATTATAAATGGAATAGGACGTAGAAGAAGATGACATGGAAGATATGATACTGCGCCAAGAAATGGACACAGTACTGAAAGTCCTCAGTGCAATCAAGGCCCCGGGAGTAGACAACATTCCTGTAGAACTACTGATAGCCTTGTGAGAGCCAGCCCTGACACAATTCTTCCATCTGGTGAGGAAGATGTATGAGGGAGGCGAAATACCCTCAGATGTCAAGAAGAATATAATAATTCTAATCCCAAAGAATGCAGGTGTTGACAGATGTGAAAATTACCGGACTATGAGTTTAATAATTCACGGTCACAAAATACTAACACGAATTGTTTGCAGACGAATGGGAAAACTGGTAGAAGCTGACCTCAGGGAAGATCCGCTTGGATCCCGTGGAAATGTTGGAACACGCGAGGCAATACTACCTTACGATTTATCTCAGAACGTAGGTTAAGGAAAGGCAAACCTACGTTTCTAACATTTGAAGACTTAGAGAAAGGTTTCGACGATGTTGATTGGAATGCTCCCTTTCAAATTCTGAATGTAGCAGGGGTAAAACAAAGGGAGCGAAAGGCTATTTAAAATTGTGTAGAAACCAGACGGCCGTTAGAAGAGTCGAGAGGCATGAATGGGAAGCAGTGGTTGAGAAGGGAGGGAGACACAGTTGTACCCATCTCTGATGTTACTCAAATTGTATATTGTGCGAGCAGTAAAGGAAGCCACAAAAAAATTTTGAGCAGGAATTAAATAACAGACACAAAAAAATATGAACTTTAAAGTTTGCTGATGGCATTGTAATTCTGTCAGAGACAGCAAAGGACTTGGAAGAGCAATTGATTGGGATGGATAGGGTTTTGAAATGAAGGTAATACATGAACATCAACAAAAACAAAACAAGTATATGTGAATGAAGTCAAACTAATTAGGTGATGATAAGGGAATTAGATTAGAAAACGGGACTCTTAAAGTAGTAGGTGAGTTTAGCTATTTGTGCAGCAGAATAAATGATAACGACTGAAGTAGAGAGGATGTAAAATGTAGACTCGCTATGGTAAGGAAAAAGAAATTTTTTAATATCGAGTAGAGATTTAAGCGTCAGGAAGTCCTTTCTGAAAGTATTTGTATTGAGTGTAGCCATGTACGGAAGTGAAACATGGACTATAAACAATTTAGGCAAGACGAGAACAGTAGCTTTCGGAATGTAGTGCTACAGAAGAATGGTGAAGATTAGATGGTTAGATCACGTAGTTAACGAGGAGGCACTGAACAGAAATCGGGAGAAGAGGAATTTGTGGCACAACGTGACTAGAAGAAGGGATTGGTTGGTAGGGCATGTTCTGAGGCATCAAGGCATCCCTAATTTAGTACTGGAGGGAAGGGTGGAGGGTAAAAATCGTATAGAGAGGCCAAGAAATAAAACACTAAGCAGATTCAGGACGATGTAGGTTGCAAAAGATACTCGGAGATGAAGAGGCTTGCACAGGAGAGTAACATGGAGAGCGGCATCAAACCAGTCTCTGGAATGAGGACTACAACAACATTCCGAGCTCAATTCTGAACCCGTCTCTGTCTATCTTGTGTGATTAAAAGGTTGGCTACAGCAACCCCTCATGAATGCATTGTCATCAGCTGGTATCTGTAGCTTGTTGTATGGTTCTGGCGCGCAACGTATTTGAGATCGTTACCCCTGAACTGTATCATATATACGCCAATACCGTCAACAAAATTAAACAAGAAGTTATCTTTATATTGGAAAAGTAACTCCCCTTTTGCAAAGTGACAAAACTTAAATCATACCTAAATCATTTATATTCAAACAAATAAAACTCAGGAGTGTTGTATTCATCCAAGAAATAACGAGTCAAAGAAACATGTCGACCTGTTCGTTTCTGATTTTTCTACGTCTGGCTGCGTGTTGTCGGCCAATGCACCTGGGAAGTGATGTTTCTTATTAATCTGATTTCTTACTTTCGGTTTTGCTCTTACCACAGCCGAAAATGTACTTGCATATTAACAAATTGGGCCGAGTGCAGTCGACCTTATTATTTTCCGTCGATAATGTTAGATACTCACTAACGAACTTTCTCCAATCAGTTACCAGTTCTGTTTTCTTGAAACCAAATTTCATCGAATGCTATTGGTATAATTGTATTGCGGTTAGAATTTCACTATCTGAAATGATTGCCGGCCGAAGTGGCCGTGCGCTTCTAGGCGCTACAGTCTGGAGCCGAGCGACCGCTACGGTTGCAGGTTCGAATCCTGCCTCGGGCATGGATGTGTGTGATGCCCCTAGGTTAGTTCGGTCGCAGGTTCGAATCCTGCCTCGGGCATGGATGTGTGTGATGTCCTTAGGTTAGTTAGGTTTAAGTAGTTCTATGGGACTGATGACCACAGCAGTTAAGTCCCATAGTGCTCAGAGCCATTTGAACCATTTGAACCGTAGGTTAATTAGGTTTAATTAGTTCTAAGTTCTAGATGACTGATGACCTCAGAAGTTAAGTCGCCTAGTGCTCAGAGCCATTTGAACCATTTGAAATGATTCACTTAAAGTTATATTAGTACACAGGAATCTACTTGTCAGTGGAGCGAATCAGATTAATATTTGCTCATAGAAATTATCTCTAATAATAATTACCGACCACTACGAGTGGATGGACACAAAAGATATTAACAGAAAAGTAAAAGTGGTCTGAAGTGCTTTCCATGAACTAAAAAGAAATTTCGAAACAAAAATACGATTTAATCAGTGGTTGGCTGGTTGTTTTGGGGAAGGAGACCAGACAGCGAGGTCTTCGGTCTCATCGGATTAGGGAAGGACGGGGAAGGAAGTCGGCCGTGCCCTTTGAAAGGAACCATCCTGGCATTTGCCTGGAGCGATTTAGGGAAATCACGGAAAACCTAAATCAGGATGGCCGGAACCGGGATTGAACAGTCGTCCTCCCGAATGCGAGTCCAGTGTCTAACCACTGCGCCACCTCGCTCGGTTTTAATCAGTGTATATAAACAGTGTTAACTTACGACAGTAATATATTCTGAAACACGATTAATCAGCGAGGAAGGGAAATATGCGTTTTGGTAATTACGAGGAGTAGTTGCAACTTTTAATTACCACCTCAGGATAATAAATGAATATAATTAATTTTTGTTTGTTTGTAGATACGCGTAAGCTGTTCTGGTATACACTGGAACCCCAATACCACAATGCAGCATTTACAGAATGACGACGACCTTATTTTCGTCGAGGAACGTTTCCTAAACAGGCAAAATAGAACCTTCTACGACCACTGCCTCCACCTTGCAATTCGTGGTTACTGAACATGTAGTTTTAAAAAGGGAACATTGTGTGAGAATAACTAATAGCATTTTCAAGCAGCCTTATCACAGCTTGAATTATTTAGAGGTGATGATTAAAAACTGTACCCTACGGCCTAGCCGCAGTGGTAAGATCGGTTCTCGTCAGATCGCCGAAGTTAAAGGGTTGTTGGACTTGACTAACACTTGGGTGAGTCACCTTCTGAGTGTGCCGAGTGCTGCTGGGAAGCGGTGTGCATTCAGTCCTTGCGAAGAAAGTTGAGGAGCTCCTTGATTGAGAAGTAGCAGCACCTGTCACCAAAACGCATAACGGCGTGCTGACCAAATACCCCTCAGTATCCACATTTGGTGACGCTTGAGGGCCGAGGACGTCAAGGCGCACGGTCGGTACCATTGACCCTTACTGCCTGTTTGGACGGTGTTCTTTTGTTTTCTGTTTCTAAATAAAAACTGCTGCTACCGTCATACATGAAAAGCCTGTAAAAAGCGGCCATCGCTCGGTTTACACCCTTCTACTTCTGTTCCTGATCATTATTCAGATTTCATTATTTTATTTTTCATATCCCTCATTGTGCCATATGCCAAGAAATTTGGAAACTGCTATGATTATTATTAATAGTAGGGAAGGCCTCACTACATCCCATTACGTCCGTGTGCAGAATACTACGAAGTCTTTGTGAAAGTTTCATTATATTTGATCCAATGAATTATTTAAAAAGGGAAACTGAAATTAACATCGAGACTTTAGCACAGCAATTCAGGAAACATATTTTACTGAATATTTTCTATTCATTATTCAAGCATGGCTCTTTCCGTTAGTGATTTCAGAGGTGATATGATACGTCCCATGGATTTCGCCCTTGGTAGGGGGGCTTGCCTGCCTCCGTGATACAGATAGTCGTACCGAAGGGGGAACCACAATGTAGCGGTATCTGTTGAGAGACCAGACAAAAATGTGGATCCTGAAGAGTGGCAGCAGCTGTTTCAGTAGTTGCAGGGGCCAACAGTTTGGATGATTGACTGACCTGGCCTTGGAACATCAACCAAAACAGCCTTGTACTGCTGGTACTGCGAAACTGCGAATGGCTGAAAGCGGGGGGGGGGGGGGGGGGGGTTGAAACAACAGCCGTAATTTTTCATGAGGGCATGCGGCTTTACTGTGTGGTTAAATGATGACGGCGTCCCCTTGGGTAAAATATTCTGGAGGTAAAACTCTCCCCAATTAGGATCTACGGGTGGGTACTACTCAAGAGAACGTCGTTGTCGAGAGGAAAATAAAAAAGCTGGTGTTCTTAGGGTCGGAGTGTGAAATGTCAGATCCCTTAACCGGGCAGGTAGGTTAGAAAATTTAAAAAGGGAAATGGATGGGTTAAAGTTAGATATAGTGGAAATTACTGAAGTTTGGTGGCAGGAGGAACAAGACAGGATTATAAATACAAAATCAAATAGTGGTAATGAAGGTGCAGGCATAATAATGAATAAAAAAAATAGGAATGTAGATAAGCTACTATTAGCACACAGTGAATGCATAATTGTATCCAGATTGATACTGCCTACCGGAAAATTAAAGAGACCTTTGGAGAAAAGAGAACTACCTATATGAACATCAAGAGTTCAAATGGAAAACCAGTCCTAAGCAAAGAAGGGAAAGCCGAAAGGTGGACGGAGTATATTCAGGGTCTGTACAATGGAGATGTACTTGAGTCTAACATTATGTAAATGGGAGAGGACATAGATGAAGATGAAATGGGAGATACGATACTACGTGAAGACTTTGACAGAGCACTGAAAGTCCTCAGTCCAAACAAGGCACCGGGAGAAGACAACATTCCTTTAGAACTACTGATAGCCTCGGGACAGCATGCCATAACTACGTTATTCCACCTGGTGGGCAAGATGTATGAGACAGGCCCCCAGACTACAAAAAGAATGTAATAATTTCAATCCCAAAAGAAGTAAGTGTTGACAAACGTGAAAAACACCGAACTATGAGTTTAATTAGCCACAACTGCAAAATACTAACACGAACTCTTTATAGACGAGTGGAAAAAATGGTAGAAGCCGACCTCAGGGAAGATCAGTTTGGATACCGTAGAAAACCGAGGCAATATTGACCTTGCGATCTATTTAGAACATAGGTCAAGGAAAGGTAAACCTACGTTTCTAGCATTTGTAGACCTAGAGAAAGATTTCGACGATGTTGACTGGAATATTGTCTTTCAAATTCTGAAAGTTGCAGGGGTAAAATAAAGGGAGCAAAAGGATATTTACAAATTGTGCAGAAACCAGATGGCAGTTAGAAGAGTCGAGAGGCATGAAAGGGAAGCAGTGGTTGAGTAGGGATTGAGACAGAATTGTACCTATCCCCGATGTTAATCTGTATATTGAGCAAAGAATAAAGGGAGCCACAGGAATAATTGGAGTAGGAATTATAGACCAGAAAGAAAAAAAAGTGAACTTTGAAGTTTGCCAATGACTTTGCTGTTCTGTTAGCGACAGCAAAGGACTTGGAAGAGCAATTGAATGGGATGGATAGGGTCTTGAAATGAGGGTATAAGATGAATAGCAACAAAAGCAAAACAAGTATATTTGAATGAAGTCAAATTAAGTCAGATGATGACTAGGGTATTAGATGCGCTTTAATATTTTAGTGTCTTGAGTTTCTGCAATTTAATTTAATATGTAATAGCCACAGTTCCCCTGTTTTCGTTTGCATTGGGAAAGTAAACAGCTTTTGTGCCATATTACAAGTTCCTAATAAGGGGCGAATTATTTGGTTTACCCTGAATGCTTCAGTAGTTAGGTTATTGAATCTCTGTGTATTAATCTAATTTATTAGACACAGTTCATGAGTTTTTGTCAGCGTCTACACTAGAGTTTCACAGCACGTGCTGGCAGTCTGTTTATCTGCATAGTTCAGTTTCCCATGGTCTTTAGTATTGACAGGGGCTGTGACTGTTGTATGTGGAAGCGAGCCAAGTTGGTGACACTTCGCTCTCAGCTCCAGGCTGTGATGGCTTCACTTACACTGCTTGAAGCAGCAGTGGATGGGCACTGCTGTTCTGTGTTGGCTGTGGGGATCCAATGGATGTCCAGCAACTCTGAGGCCTCTGATCTATCCTCACTGGTGGCAAGCCCAGTTACTGCTCGCACTGAAGTTGACCCCTCATCTGTGGTCGAGTGGGAGGTCGCCCCAGGGCGTAGCAGGCGGCGAAAGGCTTCTCTCGGGGCCGAAGGTAAGGCCTATAGTCAGACAAACAAGTTCCAGGTGCTGTTCGTGGCTGACACTGTCACACAGCCATATGCTGTCGCCTGTCCTGTTTCAGAGGAAGCCTCTCAGCCTCCAAGACCCTGGGAATCACAAAGGGTGGGATTACTGATAGTTGGGAGCTCCAACGTTTGAACGTTTGGCTCGTTATTCCCTTTAGGCACATGGCTGCCATAAAGGGGAAGGAAGCCAATGTGCACTCCATGTTCATACCAGGTGGAGTCATTCCAGACGTGGAACGGGTCCTTCTGGATGCCATGAACAGCACAGGGTGCAGCCAAGTGCAGGTGGGGGCTCAATTTGGTACCAATGATGTGTGTCACTTAGGATTGGAGGAGATTCTCTCTGGTTTTGAGCAGCTAACAGAAGTGGTAAATGCTGCCAGTCTCACTTGTGAGATAAAAGCAGCGTTGACCATTTGCTGCATGGTCGTCAGGACTGATTGTGAACCTCTGCTAGATAGCCAAGTGGCCAAGTGGAGGGTCTGGGTAAGAGGCTCAGACGGTACTGCGACTGTGTGGGTTGCAGATTCCTCGAGTTGCGCCATAGGTCAGTCCACTATATGCAGGAGGTGGCTACACGGGCAGCAGAGGCTACGTGGCGTGTACTGGGCGGTTTTTTAGTTTAGGGATCTCAGAAAAACACAAAAAGGGTTACAGTCACAAATGGTGCAGGCCAGACGCAGGAAAAACATAGATACGGGAACCATCGGTATAACAGTTGAAAATTGTCGTAGCTGTGTTGACAAAGTACCAGACCTCCAAGCGCAAAGCCGGCCAGAGTGGCCGTGCGGGTCTAGGTGCTACAGTCTGGAACCGCGTGACCGCTACGGTCGCAGGTTCGAATCCTGCCTCGGGCATGGATGTGTGTGATGTCCTTAGGTTGGTTAGGTTTAAGTAGTTCTAAGTTCTAGGGGACTGATGACCACAGATGTTAAGTCCCATAGTGCTCAGAGCCATTTGAACCATTTTTTCCCAAGCGCAAATAGAAAGCACTGATGCTCAAATCGTTATAGGCACTGAAAGCTGGCTACATCCGGAGATAAACTCAGCCGAAATGTTTGCGAAGAACCTAACGGTGTTACGAGAAGATAGGTTAAACACAGTTGGCGGTGGAGTGTTCGATGCTGTTAGCATTAGATAGTTTTTCTGAGGTATTATGGGCAGAGGTCATTCTTGGCAACCGGAATAAAATGATAATTGGATTCTTTTATCGACCTGCCTGAAAAGTTCAATGCAAACTTTAATTTGATTTCAAACACTTTTCTGACTCATTCAATTATAGTTGGTGCTGACTTTAATTTAGCCTCGATATGATGGCGAAAATACATGTTTAATTCGGGAGGTATGCATATAACATCATCCAAAATTGAGCTAAACGCATTCTCTGAAAATTATTTCGAGCAGTTAGTTCATGAGCCCACGGGAGTAGTAAACGGGTGTGAAAGTCCACTTGACCTTTTAGCAACAAATAACCCTGAGTTTACAACGACCATCAAAACGGATAGAGGGATTAGTGAACACAGGGTTGTCGTAGCGAGATTGAATATTGTAACACCCATATCCTCCAATAATAACCAAAAAATATACCTATTCAAAAAAGCAGACAAAAATTCACTTTATACCTTCCTCAGAGACAATCTCCATTCCTCCCAAATTAACAATATAAGTGTAGACCAGATGTGACCTGGACTCAATGAAATAGTGTCGGCAGCAATTGAGAGACTTATACAACGAAATTAACAAACGAAATAGCTGATCCTCCTTGGTACAGAAATACTGTTGTAGAAACGACGATAAAAAACATGCCAAATTTAAACAGACGCAAAATTCCAGGATTGGCAATCTTTTACAGAAGCTCGAAATTTAGCGTGGACTTCAATGCGAGATGTTTATAATAGTTTCTACTACGAAACTTTGTCTCGAAACCTGGCAGAAAATCCATAGAGATTCTGGTGGTATGTGAAGTATGCTAGCGGCAAGACACAATCAATTCCTTCTCTGCGCGATAGCAATGGACATACTATCGCAGACAGTGCTGCCAAAGTAGAGTCACTAAACGCAGCCTTCCGAAATGCTTTCACAAAAGAAGACGAAGTAAATATTCCAGAATTCGAATCAAGAACAGCTGCCAACTTGAGTAACGTAAATATCCTCGGAGTAGCGAAGCAACTTAAATCACTTAATAAAAGCAAGTCTTCTTGTCCACACTGTATACCAGTTAGGTTCTTTTCAAAGTAGGCTGATGTAACAGCTCCCTACTTAGCAATCACATACAACCGTTCACTCGAAGAAAGATACGTACCCAAAGACGATAAAGTTGCACAGGTCACACCAGTATCATTAACGTCGATATGCAGCAGGATTCTGGAACAAGTATTGTGTTCGAACAGTCTGAATTTGCTCGAAGAAAGCGGTCTATTGACATACAGTCAACACGGATTTAGTAAATATCGTTCTTTTGAAACACAAAGGGCTCATTACTCGAGTGAAGTGTTGAGTGCTATTGACAAGGGATTGCAAACTGATTCCGTATTTCCGGATTTCCGGAAAGTTTTTGACTCTGTAACACACAATCGGCTTGTAGTGAAATTGCGTACTTATGGAATATCGTCTCAGTAATGCGACTGGATTCGTTATTTTCTGTCAGAGAGGTCACAGTTCGTAGTAACTAATGGAAAGTCATTGAGTAAAACAGAAGTGATTTCTGGCGTTCCCCAAGGTAGTGTTACGGCTCTTTGCTGTTTCTTATGTATATAACGAATTGGGAGGCAATATAATCAGCCGTTTGAAGTTGAATGCAGATGACGCCGTCGTTTATCGACTATTTAATTCATCAGAGCATCAAAACAAATTGCAAAACTATTTAGAAACGATATATGTATGGTGCGAGAATTGGCAACTGACCCTAAATAACGAAAAGTGTGAAGTCATCCACACGACCGTTAAATCGAATCCGTTAAGCTATGGTTACACGATAAATCAGTCAAATACAAGGGCCGTAAATGCAACTAAATACCTAGGAATTACAATTACGAACAATGTAAATTGGAAGGAACACATAGAAAATTTTGTGGGGAGGCTAACCAAAGAGGGCGTTTTATTGGCAGGACACTTAGAAAATGTAACAGATCTACTAAGGAGAATGCCTACACTACGCTTGTCCGTCCCTTAGAATACTACTGCACGTTGTTGGATCCTTACCAGACAGGTCTGACAGAATACATCGAAAAAGTTCGAAGAAATGCAGCACGTTTTGTATTATCGCGAAATAGGGGAGAGAGTGTGTCACTGATATGTTGTAGGGTTTGGGATGCACGTCATCAAAAAAAAAAGGCATTTTTCGTTGCGGAGGAAAATTCTCACGAAATTCCAATCACCAGCTTTCTCCTCCGAATGCGAAAATATGTTGTTGATGCTGACCTACATATGGAGAAACGATCACCATGATAAAATTAGGGAAATCACAACTCGCACGGAAAGATATAGGTGTTCGTTCTTTCCGCGCGCTACATGAGATTGGAATAATAAAGAATTGTGAAGGTGGTTCGATGAACCCTCTGCCAAGCACTTAAATGTCATTTGTAGTGTATCCATGTACAGTTATGCTCATAAGTATCCGAACGAGCTGAATTGCATTTCGCCTGATTCGCTTGCAACCCACATAACGTAGCTGTCTAGCAGGTCCTCTAATCGCTCCTTGGTACAGTCATTTGACTATTGAAAAGGTTCCAACAAGTCACCACTAGAAAACACTGCTCTTTATCGAAATAACTCAAGATGTAAAGTAATACTACGACACTACAAATATCAGGGAACACCTTATAACAGGTAAGACTGTCCTTAAGGCTTCTAAGCTCACATTTATTACAATAAATGACAGACCTGATATGTTACCACTCTCACTATTACGTCACATAGGTAATGCACATAGTAAGTTCGGCGTATTCATGATTTCCTCTTCAAAGTAACATACCGTACTTATTATTTAACACAAAATGACATTAAAAATTTAAGTTATTCGAGCATCTAGTTGAGAATATGTATGAACTTCAAATGACACGACGAACCGTCTCGTTCTGAATATGGATATAAACCCAGGTCACGCAGACTAAGCAAAGATTTCGTGACTCACGGAAACTAACAGTCATTCCTGATTAGGCATACAGAGAGTGACATATCTCGATTTAGACAGTATCAATTGGCAAATACCAACTTTAAATTACATACGGCAAACAGTTTTAACGGACGCGAATTCCTACCCAGCACCTATTGTCCCTGTTAACGAACTACGAGAGATGTTAAATACTGCTTCTTGACAAGTAACTTATTTGAAATGCCGCGAGGTAAAGCTTTGTGTTGGACAGGGATTCGAACCCAGATCCTAATAAGATAGATATTGAAGCACAATCAGCAGTGACATATCGGATTTTCTCGGCAGTAGCTAGATGTTTTAACTGAAATGACGAGACGAAATATTAATTTTTTCCTTCACAGGATTCCAACCCGGCACCTATCGCTGTTATATTCTAGAGAAAACGAACGTTAAATATGGGTTTCTTGCACCAGCAGCGACATGTGAGCATGTTTGAACTAGAAATAATATGACTAAGAGTTCAGTGCTGACTGAGAATAGAGCTCCACACATATCGTTGTTGACTACACACAAACAGACGTCAGCTACCGAATTTTTCGCTACCAGCAGCTCGAAATAACATCTTGAACTTACAGTGCTCTCGCAAATAGTTCTGTGTCTCACTGCGAGTCAAAAACGTCAAATATTGTTAGTGTTGACATCGAATGAATATACATTAAAATCGGAATTATTATCTACCAGCAGATAGGTGTTCTCATGCTAGAGCTTGATAATACATAATTAAATCATTAGTGCGGGGCCTGGATTCGAACCCATTCACGCGCAATATGTGGAGATGTTGAGGAATCTGCAGTTTTGAACAACAACAGATTGTAGCCGAGCTGTATTGTCACGAAGGGATCAAATTCCGCGTTAAGGGCGGTCTGAGTTGCAGTCCCAGTTCAGAACCAATTTTATCGACATACAGAAGCTCAGATAAAAGATGGAATCAGCGTCCTGTGAGCCAACATAGCGTTTGTTTCGTCACTAGAAATAAATAACTAGTATAAGAAAGGTAACTGGTGATAGAGTTTCTACATGTCACCACTCCAGAGTTTATTGTCGAACCTAGACCATAGATAGATGAACCTATCACCAGCCCAACAGACCACCAAATCCTCTTCTCAGTGGCTCATTTTTCTATCATAACGCCGTTGTACCACACTGGCTAAGAATTCTGACACACAGGCTCCCTGTATGAATTTGTAGCATCTTCAGTAAATTCATTTATTTGTTTGACCGAACCACCATGAACTAGCTACCCAGTGCATGCATTCAACTTTATTTTGTAATCACCAGAATAAAATCCCGTAACTGCTACCAACACAGAACTGCCCACAGTGTAGGTTGCAGAAATTTAAATAGGAAGTGTTCCTTTCCACTTGAGCTACTCTATTGCGCTATCTGTTTGTTGAAAACGTCGTGCAATGCAAAAGCAATGGTATAACTGTTTGTCGTAAGTATTGACCTGTTTCAAGTTGTGTATGACAGACAATGTTTTAGAAAATCATTTGTTTTCCTTTGCAATAAACAGAAAGATTTTCATTCTAAGCCAGGGGCGGGCAGGAATCCTGCATGTGTGCGGTGCACTTACACGCTTGCAGTTAACAGGTGTTCTGCGTGCACACAGGGGCAAGCTGGCCACCCGCTTATCTTCCCTCCCCACCATAACTTCTGTCCGCTCCTTCCTCTGCAATGCGTTTTGTTTCCTCGCTTGCTTTGTTGAATGAAGGAATAAGGTTAGTAGGAAAGCTTGAAAGATTGAAAGACCGGGAAACCGGGCGCGTGAAGCTAGAGCGCTACCGCATGACCACAGAAACTACGACGGATTCATTTAGAATCGTCCGATCGCTCTTCTTAAGCTCCGTCAATTTCCCCATCCGCTCAGAATCCAACAATAAACTGTACTCGTCCTTGTGAAATTTGTTATAATGACCTTCAATACTAAACTTCCACTGACCAGCGAGAATACTGCCACATATTAAACATTTCGAATTTTCACGTATTTGCACAAAGAAAAATGATTCTCCCATTACTTTTTAAAAGATAGCAAATCACTTCTCCGTTTCCTTGTTTCACTCTACATTTTCCGGTTCTTGAAATACAACGTTCGCTACGTAGTGGTCGCTTCGTATCAACGTCCGCAGCTTAGCCTGGCACTACACTGCCGCAACCTGCCGGCTGTCGCCACTGCCCCAGTGGACGATTGCACGCCAGCAGCACACGTGCAGCGCTGTATGCTCATGAGCCGCGTGCTACGTTTGCCAGCTCCTGTTCTAAGCTATCCAAGTACAAAATTTTCGCAATATTAGTTCAAATTTAATATTCGCTTCTATAATGTAAGAAAGTATTTCACAGTTGCAGAACATGCATCTGACTCATTGACCTTACAATTAGCGAAGACTGTTTGCCAGTGCTCTTTCTCACCGGAAAATACGCAATTCACTCATTGAGCTCCATAAGTACACTGTAACCGTAATTTCTGTGTGTATGCAATGCATACGGATTAGAGTTTAGTGGTGCTCTCTCTTCCACTTCTGTATACAATATGCCTGACCTAAACGGGCCCTTTATCATTACAAGCCCTGGGCAGTGCAACATCATGCTGACAACAGTAATGTGCTTATACTGACAACCTGACTGTTCGTTATATCTGATTTTGTAATCATTTAAATAAAACAACACGATCTTCCAGTGAGAGACATTTCGTCCGCCTTTTCCTTCTGTGAAATTTGTCAGTAAGCTTTTTGCCTTCCAGCCAGCGAAATGCGGTAGAGTACGGCCGGTAAACGATTCACAAACCACAACTTAGTTCCGTCAAGACGATTTCTTTAAACATTGTCGAAGCTGAAGGAATTTAGTTTTGTGTTAAATAGTCTCAAGCAGCAACGTTCACAGTCATATCAAATAGGAAAAAGCTCATTATCCAGGTATGAAGGTTGTAAAACGAACTTCCTACAGTTTGTGTCAGGTTGATCTTTTCGTCTGATAGCACTTCGTAAGTATTTTGTCTATGAGGTATCACAAGTAGTGTTCCTGTAGCTGTGGGAATCATTGGTTTAAAACGAGTTTAACACCAATGGGTACAGTACTGCTAAATATTCAAAATGATTATCAACCTAACTCTTAGTTCATCCACAAACTGAGGCGAATTTATAATATTGAAGCTAGACTGTGTATGCTTGTCTTCCTTGAGTGGGCATTGGAAGGCATTTACGCACACGTATACACTACTGTGAATACTTCGAACGCTATAGTTAACGTTGCTCTCATAACTACTTTTTTCAATTCTTCTCGGTCTTCAGCGTGCAATATGTGTTGTAAATACAGTCTTAGAGCAAAAAATTGACCTCCTAGTCGTTCACGTAAACTGGACAATACAGTCGTGCTCCTCTAAGAATCTTATGTCCGGCAATATGCTCGATCTGGCGACATTGTAGACTGCGGCACTTCCCAGAGCAAGTCTTGACTTCAGTATTAGTACTTTATTCTTGACTACGACCGAAGTCTTGAGGTAAAACGCACACGTCGACAAAGTTTTTATAGCCCCATTCCTCTCGGTGCTGAAGCTATGAGTGTAATTCAAGCGAATCTACAATAGATTTCGCTTTCTGTCACACTGGTAATAATAGTTTGGTCCAACAATGTTTTAGCGAAAGATTTCTTTGCCGATCATCTGACTCTGAACACCGCATGAGTCTGAGCTCTCTGGGACCCGTTTACTGCCTACCGGCGGGGGCTGAGGCACTGCATTTTTTCGTCTTCTGCCGACAACGTCTGCTCCACTCCACAATCTCGACCATGTAAAACGCTTTAATGTTGTCGAGTGGTGACCCATAAAATCTGTCTACGATTTGTATTTCGCTCTTGATAGCAAAGGAGGCACAAAACCGTTTTTATTTGATGATTATTTTATTACACTAGAATGCAATACATCAATGTGGCACAGAATTAATTTCATTGTTTCTGATCCAGTGCACTACAATTAAAGCGTCACATTCTGTTCTTTTTCCTTTCACGGGAGGTTCCTCAAATAATTTATTATTGTCATGGATTCATATATGTTAGTCAAGGCACAGAGAGTAAATGCAATGTGATGTGTTTGGTTTCTTTCTTTGATTCTCTATGGTAAATGGATGCAAAACATTATGTCAATACGTATCAGAACCTGCTCTATAGCTACTCAGGCAAATTGCTTGTTTTTAGGTCAATGCCTTAATTAATGCAGAAGTGAACGCTGATATTTAAAATATTCAATTGGATTTAAGGCGACAAAATTGTCCATATTTGAAGCTACCCAGAGAAAAAGTAAGTTGTTAGAGCCTCTGTTAGCAAATGTCTGCAGGGAGTTCCTAATTGCTAATGTGGAAATTTAGCATAAAGGCCCTATGGTAAACAAGAGGTTCACTTCCTTCATACTTATCACCCTGGCATGTGAATCTTAAGTGAAGAACGATATTGAAATTCGTATCGCTGATGGTCGATTCGAATTTCTTCAGAGACGCTTGTATTGCGAAGCAGCTTGGCAGTCAGAAAGCCAAGATCTATGACCATTAACACAACTTACTGAGTCGAGCTACTAAGAGGCTTTGATGTGTAAAGGTTTTCTTCCGATTTAGATACAGAATTTTTTCTGTAAATTCGCAGCTCCATAAAAAACTGAATTTTCTGTTCTCAGTGTCTTAGTTTACATGAGGATTATATAGCACGAGTCATTCAAATGGAAAGGGAATATCAAGTGAATTTAGCGAGTCAATTCAGTACCATACGCGGAAGTGATTGCCCTGTCACAGTGTTGCCTAATGTTTGTGACGATGTTGCCAATTCTCAGCTGTGCTAGGAACAGCTCTGTAGCAGTATGCGAGGAGAATCCCGCGCTCGTGTCATAGGAGTATATGGAGAGGAGGCGCGGGGTTTGGTTAATATGTAGTGTTTCCTCCTACCAGTTGTGTCAAACATTCAGATGTATAATCTTCCATCACGATTACAGTTTCCTATAAAATATATACGAATAAAATACTTAGCTTCTTACTTTGTGACAAAAGATTATTTCAGTACAATAAAATGTCTTTGGAAATCACTTATGACCACCTGGCACAAAAGTAAGATAACAAACACTTTGCACCTCGAACTCGATTGCACCTATGTGCAGTCTCGTGACGGTTAAATAAATTGTCTTAACGGCACTAAATCGGGGTTTGTGAATCATTTACCAGCCGTACTCTACCACGTTTCACTGGTTGGAAGGCAAAAACCTTACTGACAAATTTCACAGAAGGAAAAGGCGGACGAAATGTCTCCCACTCGAAGGTCATGTTGTTTTATTTAAATGATTACAAAATCAGCTAAAACGAACAGTCAGGTTGTCAGTATAAGCACATTACTGTTGTCAGTATGATTTTGCACTGCCCAGGGGCTGTAATCATAAAGGGCCCGTTTAGGTCAGGCATATTGTATACAGAAGTGGAAGAGAGAGTACCACTAAATTCTAATCCGTATGCATTGCAAACAAACAGAAGTTACTGTTACAGTGTACTTATGGAGCCCAATGAGTGAATTGCGTATTTTCCGGTGAGAAAGAGCACTGGCAAACAATCTTCGCTACATTAGGTTACTCAATCTGGTGTCACTCTGAGCTGGAATTTATGGTCAGTAACTGGGCGTAAGGTCAATGAGTCGGATGCGAGTTTTGCAGCTGTGAAATACTTTCGTACATTGTAGAAGCGAATATTAAATTTGAACTAATGTTGCGAAAATTTTGTACTTGGATAGCTTAGAATGAAAATCTTTATGTTTATTGCAAAGGAAAACAAATGATTTTCTAAAACATTGTCTGTCATACACAACTTGAAACAGGTCATGTCGGCCAGATCATATGGAAGAACTGACAGCGACGTATATCGAAAGGCAGTAAGATCTCTTGCTTTTTGGTTTGGCAGTACTCGGTAGCCATTTCTAGGCCCAAGTAAATGAAGAAAGGCAGCGCGTTTTTGTTATCATTTAACGTCTTCATCAATTACTTTAGTTTCAATGCAATCTACGAGTTATTACTGATGTTTGATATTAACATTAAATGGATTCCGTAGACAGGGAAAGAACATGTTCTTGGGAAACTACTTCTGTATTAACCAAAAGGTACCAAGTGATCTTCAAGTACAGTGTTCCAGCAGCGGTATGAAGAAAATGATATTAATAATGGCGGTAATAATCGAATTATCCGGTAACTTCACACTTCCCAGTGGATTTTCTGGAACTAAGAAATTTGCTGAATTTGTGAAAATTTCGAAATGGCTTCACATCGAGCCTATGATGCCTAGAAGAGTCTTTACATCCTGCTGACATGAGAATAGCATAATATCCGCTTCAGAAGCTTGCTTCTACTTAATCATTTAACAGTCTCGCGTTTTTCCCACCGTGAATAATTTTGTAAGTTAAGCACTTCACCTGTCACAGCACACTCCTGGGGCTGGGAAATGTGCCCACAATGGTCTAGTGGAACGAACTATCACAGGTGCAATGCGTGGGTTCAGGCATCTACTTTTAAGAGGCACAAACAGATTTACTTTTCCCCTGGTAACATCAAGAGAAGTTATAATCCAGAATCCACGTTAAACATCACGTTCCTTCATTACCAACTGGGCAGAGCCGGTTTACGTTGGGAAATGACATAGGCGGAAGTCATGGTAAACAGAAATACAGTCGCCAGCAAACTTACTTACATTAGAAAATTGTATTTCATTTGATGAACCGATAGCCATTTAAAGGAACAAGGCTCTTACTTTACTTGTACTTGATTCAAATAGAGACGTTGAAAAATTTGGTGCTGGACTGTGATTGGAATTCGTATCTCCTCTTTCGAGGATATGAATCTCTCGGAACAGTATAGTTCAATCATTTCGTTCCTTTTCTCAAGACTGTAATCTTCTCTAGGTTTGCTCCAGAGGTAAGTATATAGGTCCGAATCCTGATCCAGTACAAATATATTCATAATTTCATTTCAAGCCCTATCACGTGCTCACCGGCCTGTTGGTGAAAATTAACCTGCATTTTTAATGTCTGTTTATGTGTTGCCAACAATCGCAATAGGTGTCGTTATTTCTGGTCAAACACGCACACATCTTACTATTGATGAGTAAGCAACTGATACTTAAGCTATATTCGTGGATGGGTGTGCAGTTCGATTGTCGCTTAGGCACAAAACTTTGTATCCTTATTTTAATGTCAAACACCTAACAGCTGGTAAGAAAAGCCGATACGTAACATTTGATTTTACTTAGTTAACAATCCGATTACGTGTTGGGTTCGTATCTCCGTTACAGAACTTCACGTCATGAACTTCATCTTTAAATGCATGCACAATTTGTCACTTAAGAATACAGGTATATCAGACGACGTCTTTCGTGGTTAGTTAACAGGGACGAAAGGGTCTTGATAGAAGTCCCGGTTTATTACAAAAACTGTCGTCTTTTATTTTCACGTTTAGATTTGGTTACCGGCATTGGCAAAGACTTCGGTAATTCATGACTCTTCATGGCTAGTCGTCAATATAATATGATTAGATTAGATTACATTACATTAATTCTTGTTTCATAGATCATGAATACGATATTTCGTAATGATGTGGAACGTGTCATTTTAATGAAAGATTTCTTTACATACCATGATTCAATTTCTTTACAATTTTAATTCTCTCTGTCATTCTTTTTGATTTTTATCTCTCTGTTTCTCTCTCTCTCTCTCTCTCTCTCTCTCTCTCTCTCTCTCTCTCTCTCTCAGTCTCTCTCTGTCTCACACACACACACATTCATTTTTTATTTTTGTTTGTTTGTTGTGCTCGACTATTGGCGAGGCACGAAAACTTCTGTGAATGAGTTTCTTAGTTTTGAGTACACTTACGAAAGAAATATAAAAACAACTATGAGAGTTACAAATTTATGATGCTTAGTTTGCAGTCAGTTCTGAGTATTATTAGTAACTACGCTCCAGTCCCTAATCCTAGTTACAGAAATGCGAATCAGACGCATTACGTATTCCAGGCCGTAGCAGCCGCATCTTTGAGACGTCAGCTATGGTCGCTCCCCAGCCCGCTGTAGGATCACATCGGTTCGTCTTCTTCCTTCTGGTACTGTAAATGAGATTTTTCAACTAGGCAATGTATGTTTGGCAACTTTGTGATCAACGAGTTGCTTCCTGCTGTGCACGGAATTAAGCCTCAAAGTTCACCTGATATTTCCTGTCATTTCCATTGAATAATCTGAGTTATTATCGCTTGAGGGGTAACAAAAAATTTTAAATTTACAGTTTTCAGCCCAGGAAAGTTGTTGCACGTGGAAATCGCAACTAATCTCGTCCTTCAAATAGCGGTTTACGAGTTCTAGCCGCTATTGGTCTCGTAAGAGGAAGCTAAGGCACATAATTCTTCGCCAGCTTTGTGGTAACGTGCTCAGCTGTGAATAAGCGTCTGATATCTTTCGAAGTTCCAGTGTCAATGAGGGTAGCGTTTTTTTCCTTCAGTGAAAGAGCTACAAGCAGTCAGATCAAACATCGATAAGGAAATCGCAAGAAAATACTTTCGGGTCATAGTGCAATGGTGAAAAACTTACAATGCTGCACAACAGGTAACGCCTCTTTCCGCTGCTGACAAGCAAATTTTGGGTTTCTAGGAATACATAACTTTATTTATGAAATGCCATATTTGCATACCTCTTGAGTATGACACAGCATACCAATTAAACACAAACCCAATCAAAATCTAAGTGAGTAGTATTTTACCAATTCGTGACGATAGAGGCACGCTTGTGTACAAATACTCAGATTTATTAAAATAGACTTTCGTCCTAGGGTTATTGTGGGTACTTTTATTTCATTTTTTATAATACAGTTCACAATTTTTGTAAGGTTTCCTTTAATGTTGTTAAAACAATAGTAAACGTGAGAGAGAAATTAATTATCAACGATATATGCGAATTCTCAGATGTTATCTGTAACAATCTGAAAATGCACATGCAGTTTATTGATTACATGCATGTAGAAAACTTGTTCTGAGTTAAAGCCCTCAAACAAGGTTTGAAGAGGAATAAAATGCCACTACCAGACGACAACTAATGCAGAAAATACTTTTTCGACGTATTTTGGCACGATGTGCTCTACCCATACATAATACAAACGTTTCGAGACGCATCTACTGTCTGGCCATCTATTAAACCTGAAATGAACAAAATGTCGCAGAAGTTAGCCCTTTTTCCACGTACGACTATTTTGGGTTGAGAAGTGAAGGAAATTATGTTACAAGTTCCAGTAGATTGATAATTTTAGCAGACAGCAGAATTGCGTTTAAAAAAATATACAAAGAATGTACTCGAACTGTCGATATCTTATCTGCCGTGCGCGATACTTATCATTACGCCACTAGCTGACACATAGCTATAATAGCTCCAGAATTCAACAACAAGTCCTCCAGAACTTCTGCATTCCATAGCGCTGTGGGATAAAGCATATCACCTGGTCAACACTTATGGGACACAAACAGTTATACCTTTTCTTTTGCATTGCACGACTGTAAGGTGTCAGGCAAATCCAACACCTTCCATGAAATCCCTGACATGATAAGCAAATCCATTAGTGTGTCACATAGCTCCGAATAAATCGTGACATTAAATTAACCAAAGTAACACGAGTAACGAGTGAGCAAATGGAATACCACAGACTAACACAAGATTGCCTAAATGTATGTCGTACCTTCCCACCGTGAGACCGACACAGTTCCGAGGGGAGAAACGGGAACAGAAGCCGACAGCAGAACCGTGTTAAGTTAGAAGGCCCTACAATAAGGGACGGACTGGACACCCACGTCGCCAGCTAACTACTAGCGCCACACAACCCTCACGTTTCAGCGTGAGACTGTTTCGCGTCTCTGTTACGTCAAGGAACACCCCCCAGCCCATGTTAAAAGCTAGAGCCCTCCAGAAAAACAGTACAGATCTTACGATAACACAAAAAGGGCCACTACCACCCGTAAGTTTTAGCGTGAGCCTTTTCGCATGTCTGTTACATTAGGACCACCCACCAGCCCACGTTAAAAGATAGAGCCCTCCAGAAGAACAGTATAGATCTAACGATAACGGTAAAAGAACCGCACCAGCTGCAGGTTTTAGCGTGATACTTTTTCGCGTCTCTGTTACGTTGCAAACTTTAAAAACATTGCCCCACCACGAAAAGTATAACTTTTCTCATTGGATAGACAGAATGTTTGTAGGGGGAGCTTAAGGTTAACATTGAGACCCTGATTGGTCAGATGAAAACACAGCCAGATAGTTTTTTTTAAAACCAACTTCGGTAAATTGTAGTAAGGAGAGAGTTGCTTCTGAGATGGCGAGGTGAGCGGAGCTGTGCTACTCGCCACTGCCCTGACGCTACCTAAACACCGACAAGGTAATGAACGCACGCGATGCCGCATTTTTTAGCGCATAAGGCTTCACTCAGAACTGC
Source organism: Schistocerca gregaria (assembly GCF_023897955.1). NCBI lineage: Eukaryota > Metazoa > Arthropoda > Insecta > Orthoptera > Acrididae > Schistocerca > Schistocerca gregaria. The sequence continues at coordinate 348,254,272 of NC_064931.1, forward strand.
AGAAGTCTCATCTGTTACATCCCCTTTTTGCGTAATACTAGAGTCGATCGTTAATTAAAACTCATGGTGTTCACATTTGCCACTTGAAGAACAGATCTGAAATGCGATGATTTTTCTTTTACATAGTTATTGAGAAGCCACATCAGCCACTGTAATTTACGACAAGTTAGATAAGTAATTAAAGATAATTGAGGGTCACTGTAGACCATTTTGATAGTTTTCTCTTTTGTGAAACTTAATTTAAACCTAGATTATAGATATGATATGGCATAGGTCATCATTCGATCAATTGTAGAACTTGGAAACCCATTCAGGGAATATTCGTTCACATTTTTTTTGAACGCAGTTGGTGTTTACCATCCTGTATTAAAACATTTCCTTTTATCAATAGTGCAATTTATAAACGATGTTTTGTGAGTAGAATAAAATTTGCAGTGGTAAACTTAACTGCTTTTTCGACGTTATTTTACCAGATAACTAAAAATAGGAAAGCCTTGAACCCCTAACACTAAATTTAGTTAGTATTAAGATTCTTTTACAGGGAGTGCAGTGGAGCTGACGCTGAGATCATTAAGTATTTGGTTATATCATCGCTAGTCTCACTGAACTCTTCTGAATTCTACATGTCATGTGTGGTCTGGCGTGTCCTAACCAGCAACAGGTCCCAGGTTCAAACCAGTCAATTCCCTAAAATACAAGCTCAGAGCGTCGTTGCGCGAAAGTGGTAGGGAGACACGATATAGAACAAACAGACACCACCATGAATGTTTAGACGATGTTTTCAACAAACAGATAGCGCAATAGAGTATCTCAAGTGGAAAGGAACACTTACTATTTAAATTTCTGCATCCTACACTGTTGGCAGTTCTCTATTGGTGGCAGTTACGTGATTTTATTCTGGTGATTACAAAATAAAGTTGAATGCATGCACTGGGGAGCCGAGGCAGCTAGTTCATGGTGATTCAGTCAACCAATTAAATGAATTTACTGAACATGCTGCAAATTGATATAGGGAGCCTGTGTGTCAGAATTCTCAGCCAGTGTGGTACAACGGCGTTATGATAGAAAAATAAGCCACAGAGAAGTGGATTTGGTGGTCTGTTGGGCTGATAATAGGTTCATATATCTATGGTCTGGGTTCGATTCCAACTTCGGTCAGTGATGTTAGATAGGGAGAGACAGATTCCATTCTCTTCTGGCTACACCTAGTGCAGAAGATATAATGGCATTGTGGTCTGAAATTCACATTAAAAATGATATTCCTTCTCTACCAAGTAGACGTTAGGTTGAGCCACAATAAACTCTGGAGGGGCGACATGTAGAAACTCTATCACCAGTTACCTTTCTTATACTAGTTATTTATTTTTAGTGACGAAACAAACGCTATGTTGGTGGCAGTTACGTGATTTTATTCTGGTGATTACAAAATAAAGTTGAATGCATGCACTGGGGAGCCGAGGCAGCTAGTTCATGGTGATTCAGTCAACCAATTAAATGAATTTACTGAACATGCTGCAAATTGATATAGGGAGCCTGTGTGTCAGAATTCTCAGCCAGTGTGGTACAACGGCGTTATGATAGAAAAATAAGCCACAGAGAAGTGGATTTGGTGGTCTGTTGGGCTGATAATAGGTTCATATATCTATGGTCTGGGTTCGATTCCAACTTCGGTCAGTGATGTTAGATAGTGAGAGACAGATTCCATTCTCTTCTGGCTACACCTAGTGCAGAAGATATAATGGCATTGTGGTCTGAAATTCACATTAAAAATGATATTCCTTCTCTACCAAGTAGACGTTAGGTTGAGCCACAATAAACTCTGGAGGGGCGACATGTAGAAACTCTATCACCAGTTACCTTTCTTATACTAGTTATTTATTTTTAGTGACGAAACAAACGCTATGTTGGCTCACAGGACGCTGATTCCATCTTTTATCTGAGCTTCTGTATGTCGATAAAATTGGTTCTGAACTGGGAATGCAACTCAGACTGCCCTTAACGCGGAATTTGATCCCTTCGTGAGAACACAGCTCGGCTACAATTTGTTGTTTGTTCAAAACTGCAGATTCCTCAACATCTCCACATATTGCGCGTGAATAGGTTCGAATCCTGGCCCCGTACTAAGGATTTAATTATGTATTATCAAACCCTAGCATGAGAACACCTATCTGCTGGTGGATAATAATTTCAATTTTTAATGTATTTTCATTCGTTGTCAACACTACCGATATTTGACGTTTTTGACTCCCAGTGAGACACAGAACTATTTGCGAGATCACTGTAAGTTCAAGATGTTATTCCGAGCAGCTGGTAGCGAAAAATTTGGTAGCTGACGTCTGTTTGTGTGTAGTCAACAACGATATGTGTGGAGCTCTATTCTCAGTCAGCACTGAACTCTTAGTCATATTATTTCTAGTTCAAACATGCTCACATGTCGCTGCTGGTGCAACAAACCCATGTTTAACGTTCGTTTTCTCTAGAATATAACAGCGATAGGTGCCGGGTTGGAGTCCTAGGAAGGTAAAAATTAATGTTTCGTCTCACCATTTCAGTTAAAACATCTAGCTACTGCCGAGAAAATCCGATATGTCACTGCTGATTGTGCTTCTATATCTATCTTATTAGGTTCTGGGTTCGAATCCCTGTCCAACACAAAGCTTTACCTCACGGCATTTCAAATAAGTTACTTGTCAAGAAGCAATATTTAACATCTCTCGTAGTTCGTTAACAGGGACAATAGGTGCTGGGTAGGAATTCGCGTCCGTTAAAACTGTTTGCGTTATGTAATTTAAAGTTGGTATTTGCTAATTGATACTGTATAAAATCGAGGTATATCACTCTCTGTATGCTTAATCAGGAATGACTGTTAGTTTCCGTGAGTCATGAAATCTTTGCTTAGTCTGCATGACCTGGGTTTATATCCATATGCAGAACGATACGGTTCGTCGTGTCATTTGATGTTCACACATATTCTCAACTAGATGCTCGTGAATAACTTAAATTTTTAGTGTCATTTTGAGTTAAATAACAAGTACGGTACGTTACTTTGAAAAGGGAATCATGAATACGCCGAACTTACTACGTGCATTACCTATGTGACGTAATAACGAGAGTGGTAACATATCAGGTCTGTAATTTATTGTAATAAATGTGAGCTTAGAAGCCTTAAGGACAGTCTTACCTGTTATAAGGTGTTCCCTGATATTTGTAGTATCGTAGTATTACTTTACATCTTGAGTTATTGCGATACAGAGCAGTGTTTTCTAGTGGTGACTTGTTGGAACCTTTTCAATAGTCAAATGACTGTATCAAGGAGCGATTAGAGGACCTGCTAGACAGCTGCGTTATGTGGGTTGCATGCGAATCAGGCGAAAAAGACCACCAAACAGGCGTCAAGCGAGTATCCAATCTGTGGGACGTTTAAAAAGACAGGAGATCGTTGTTGTAGAAACACAACAGTTCACGGGCCAAATTGTTTAACAGACATCTCTAAAAAAAGAAAGGAAGACATAGAGAGAGTATGTATGTGTGTGTGTGTGTGTGTGTGTGTGTGTGTGTGTGTGTGTGTGTGTGTGTGTGTGTGTGTGAATGTGTGTGTGTGTGAGAGAGAGAGAGAGAGAAAGATAGATAGAGAGAGAGAGACAAAGCGGCGGGACGTCCCTTATCCTGGGTCACATCAGGCCACAACCGACATTTGAACAAGATTGAACTGAAAGTTGCCAAGACTCTACAAAGAGAGAAAGAAAAGCTGCCCTAATCACTACTGGTACTTGTGTACATCTAGTTACCTATGCATCCACAAACTGCAGAGCTTATTCACAGTGGGGATTACGGAAAAGTGAGTAACAGATTCCTGGTATGAAACTCAAAAATACTAATCAACGAAAATGGGTTCCTACGCAATCCTTCTCTTGCATAGAAATATAGCAACAAAAATTTGCAGGCCCCCTTTACTACTTCATTGCTATGGAGAAGGACTGTAGCGGAACTGCTTGATATGTTTTTGTTATTCAGCATTATTTGATAATGATTCACCCCCCCCCCCCCCCCCCACATGAAACATGAACCTTGCCATTGGTGGGGAGGCTTATGTGCCTCAGCGATACAGGTAGTCGTACTGTAGGTGCAACCACAACGGAGACGTATCTGTTCAGAGGCCAGACAAACGTGTGGTTCCTGAAGAGGGGCAGCAGCATTTTCAGTAGTTGCAGGGGCAACAGTTTGGATGATTGACTGATCTGGCCTTGTAAAACTAACCAAAACGGCCTTGCTGTGCTGGTATTGCGAACGGCTGAAAGCATGGAGTAACTACAGCCGTAATTTTTCCCGAGGGCATGCAGCTTTACTGTATGGTTAAATAATGATGGCGTCCTCATTGGTAAAATGTTCCGGAGATAAAATACTCCCCCATTCGGATCTCCGGGTGGGGGCTACTCAGGAGGATGTCGTTATCAGTTGAAAGAAAACTGGCGTTCTACGGATCTGAGCATGGAATGTAAGAGCCCTTAATTTGGGAGGTAGGTTAGAAAATTTAAAAGGGGAAATGGATAGCTTGAAGTTGGATATAGTGGGAATTAGTGAAGTTCGGTCGCAGGAGGGACAAGACTTCTGGTCAGATGAATACAGGTTTATAAATGCAAAATCAAAGAGGGGTAATGCAGGAGTACGTGTACTAATGAATGAAAAAATTGGAATGCGGTTAAGCTATTACGAACAGTATAGTGAACGCATTATTGTAGCCAAGATAGATACGAAGCCCACGAAAACACAGTAGTACAAGTTAATATGCCAACTAGCTCTGCAGATGATGAAGAGATTGCTGCAATGTATTATGAGATAAAAGAAATTTTTCAGATAGTGAAGGGAGACGAAAATTTTGTACTCATGGGTGACTGGAATTCGGTAGTAGGAAAATGAAGAGTAGGGAACGTAGTAGGCGAATATGGAAAGGGGGTAAGAAATGAAAGAGGAAGCCGCCTGGTAGAATTTTGCACAGAGCATAACTTAATCATAGCTAACACTTGGTTCAAAAATCATGAAAGAAGGTTGTATACGTGGAAGAGGCCAGGAGATACTAGAAGGTTTCAGATAGATTACATAATGGTAAGACAGAGATTCAGGAACCAGGTTTTAAATTGCAATACATTTCCAGGGGCAGATGTGGACTCTGACCAAAATCTATTGGTTATGAACTGTAGATTAAAACTGAAGAAACTCCAAAAACATGGGAATTTGAGGAGATGGGACCTTGGTAAACTGAACGAACCAGAGGTTGTAGAGAGCTACAGGGAGAGCATTAGGGAACGATTGATAAGAATGGGGGAAAGAAATACAGTAGAAGAAGAATGGGTAGCTTTGAGAGACGAAATAGTGAAGGTAGCAGAGGATCAAGTAGGTAAAAAGACGAGAGCTAGTAGAAATCCTTGGGTTACAGAAGAGATATTGAATTTAATTGATGAGAGGAGAAAATATAAAAATGCAGTAAATGAAGCAGGCAAAAAGGAATACAAACGTCTCAAAAATGAGATCGACTGGAAGTGCAAAATGGCTAAGCAGGGATGGTTAGAGGACAAACGTAAGGATGTAGAGGCACATATCACTAGGGGTAAGATGGATAGTACCTACAAAAAAAATTAAGGAGACCTTTGGAGAAAAGAGAACCACTTGTATGAATATCAAGAGCTCAGATGGAAACCCAGTTCTAAGCAAAGAAGGCAAAGCAGAAAGGTGGAAGGAGTTTATAGAGGGTCTATACAAGGGTGATGTTCATGGGGACAATATTATAGAAATGGAAGAGAATGTAGATGAAGATAAATAGGAGATATGATACTGTGTGAAGAGTTTGACAGAGCACTGAAAGACCTAAGTCGAAACAAGACCCCTGGAGTAGACAACACTCCATTAGAACTACTGACAGCCTCAGGAGAGCCAGGCCTAACAAAAGTCTACCATCTGGTGAGCAAGATGTATTAGACAGGCGAAATAGCCTCAGACTTCAAGAAGAATATGATAATTGCAATCCCAAAGAAATCAGGTGTTGACAGATGTGAAAATTACCGCACTATCAGTTTAATAAGCCATGGCTGCAAAATATGAACACGAATTCTTTACAGACGAATGAAAAAACTGGTAGAAGCTGACGTCGTGGAAGATCAGTTTGGACCCCATACAAATTTTGGGACATGTGAGGCAATACTGATCCAACGACTTATCTTAGAAGATAGATTAAGGAAAGGCAAACCTACGTTTCTAGCATTTGTAGACTTAGAGAAAGCTTTTGACAATGTTGACTGAAATATTTTCTTTCAAACTCTGAAGGTGGCAGGGGTCAAATATAGGGAACGAATGTCTAATTACAATTTGTACAGAAACCAGATGGCAGTTATAAGAGTCGAGTTGTATGAAAGGGAAGGAGTGGTTGGGAAGGGAGTGAGACAGGGTTGTTGCCTATCCCCAATGTTATTCAATCTGTATAGCAGAGAGGATGTAGCAGAGAGGATATAAAATGTAGACTGGCAACGGCAAGGAAAGCGTTTCCGAAGAAGAGAAATTTGTTAACATCGAGTATAGAATTAAGTGTTAGGAAGTCGTTTCTGAAAGTATTTGTATGGAGTGTAGCCATGTACAGAACTGAAACATGGACGATAAATAGTTTGGACAAGAAGAGAATAGAACCTTTCGAAATATGGTGCTACAGAAGAATGCTGAAGATTAGATGGGTAGACCACATACCTAATGAGGAGGTATTGAATAGAATTGAGGAGAAGAGAAATTTGTGGCACAATTTGGCTTGAAGAAGGGATCGGTTGGTAGGACATGTTCTGAGGCATCAAGGGATCACCAGTTTGGTATCGGAGGGCAGCGTGGAGGGTAAAAGGTGTAGAGGGAGACCAAGAGATGAATACACTAAGCAGATTCAGAAGGATGTACGTTGCAGTAGGTACTGGGAGATGAAGAAGCTTGAACAGGATACAGTAGCATGGAGAGCTGCAACAAACCAGCCTCTGGACTGAAGACCACAACAACAACAACAACAACATTGTAATGATACACTATGTGATCAGAAGTATCTGGACACTTGGCTGAAAATGACTTACAACTTCGTGGCTCCCTCCATCGGTATTCAGTATGGTGTTGGCCCACCCTTACCCTTGATAACAGTTTCTACTCTCGCAGGCACACGTTCAGTCAGGTGCTGCAAGGTTTCTTGAGGAATGGCAGCCCATTCTTCACGCAGTGCTGCACTGAGGACCGGTATCGGTGTAGGTGGATGATGCCTGGCATGAAGTAGGTGTTTCAAAACATCCCAAAGGTGTTCCATAGGATTTAGGTCAGGACTCTGTGAAGGCCACTCCACTACAGGAATGTCGTTGTCATGTAACTACTCCGCCGTTGGCCGTGCATTATGAACAGGTACTCGTCATGTTGAAAGATTCAATCGTTATCTCCGAATTTCTATTCAATAATGGGAAGAAATAAGGTGCTTGAAACATCATTGTAGGCCTGTGCTGTGATAGTTTCAAGCAAAACAACGAGGGGCGCAAGCCCCCTCCATGAAGAACACGGCCGCACTATAGCAACACCGCCTCCAAATTTGACGGTTGGCACTACATACGCTGGCAGATGACGTTCACTGGGCACTCGCCATGCTCACACCCTGCCATCGGATCGCCACATTGTGCACCGTGATTTGTTACTCCATACAACGTTTTTCCAATGTTCAATCATCCATTGTTTACCCTCCTTACACGAAGCGAGGTGTCGTTTGGCATTTAACGGCGTGATGTGTGGTTTATGAGCAGCGTCTCGACCACGAAATCCAAGTTACCTCACCTCACGCCTAGCTGTCATAGTACTATCAGTGGATCTTGATGCAGTTTGAAATTCCTGTGTGATAGTCTGGATAAATGTCTGTCTCTTACACATTACGACCCTCTTCAACTTTCGGCGGTCTCTGTCAGTCAAGAGAGGAGGTCGACCTGTACGCTTTTGTGCTGTACGGGTCCCTTCACGTTTCCACTTCACTATCACATCAGAAACAGTGGACCTAGGGATGTTTAGGAGTGTGAAAATCTCGCTACAGACATATGACACAAGTGACACTGAATCACCTGACCACGTTCGAAGTTCGTGAGTTCCGCGGAGCGCCCCATTCTGCTCTGATACGATGTATAATGACTACTGAGATCGCTGATATGGAGTACCTGGAAGTAGGTGGCAGCACACTACATCTGATATGAAAAATGTATGTTTATGGTGGTTTCTGGATGCTTTTGATCACATACCCCTTTTTAGCAAATTTTTATTCGAGCTTGTACCTCGGCTCGAAATTTCTCACTAACTATATATTTAATCGTCACAGCCCTCCTCGAGTCCCTAGTCTTTTGTTTTTGGGCGGCGGCTTCAATTACACATAAATGGGCTCTGCTATCTGTCAATAAACCTATATGTATTCCGTTAGTGTCATGGCTTTGAAACTGTACATGCTCAATCACTTCCGTGCAGTCCGCTGTACGTATTAACAGCGATACAGCATAATGTGACTGCTGAATTATCCTCACAGATCATTTCCCGACGTGCTCTTTCTGTGTATGTTAACTCCTGTTATATTCTTTTGCATGATTCTCAGTACAGTGACACGTCAAACAGGTCACTGGCTTCTCGCTTCTCTCAGGTACACAGGTAAATGTGGCCAGCTAGGTTACGCTGGTACATCTACTTGGAGGACGAAATTCAGATCGTGGGTCATTCCTTATGAATTGTCTAACATCAGCATAGCTGTGAGGCAATCTGATTCTGTCTGCTCAGGATGGTGATGCCTGTGCTTGGTTAAACTTACGTTCGTAGGATATCTTTCTATAATCTCGTGCCATACGCACGTCCTTCCCACAATTAAAGCATTTTGCTCCTTTTTCCATTGGTTGTTCTTGGGAGAGCGGTTGCTCTATATTTCTCCTGCTCTGTCGTGATTGCACTTCCCTTGTCTACTATTAAACATTTTATAGGTGTAATAGTCCATTGTCATTTTGTTCTCGTATTTCTCAGGTAGTATTTCCCTCACCGCAGACTAAGTTTCTGTGTGATCCCTTGCTAGTAGCTTACTACGGGCTGATTCCGCGACTTTTCCTATAACATATTTTTTAAAAAAAAATCTTAAATTTTGCCTCTACAGGTTCGTATGCACTATCACAGTTATCCTGAACTCTGAAAGCTGTTCTCTGTTTCCATCAAACTTCCTTGGTACTAGTTTTGTGGCCTCACTGTGACTCAAATGCTGGTGGTCTATGTTATTCATGGCACTAGGTGCCGAATCAGTGGGAGTTGCTATTTTCACTGACCGTCTGCTGATGTTGCACTGCTAGTTGTGCAGTTCTACTCACTGTCTGGCCCCTCGGTTATGGCTGCTGCAGGTAGCGACGACTCTGGAAAGGCGAGCCCCTCGCTCGTGTCGGCTGCAGGTGGTGACGCCTCAGGTATGGTGAGCCTCTCGCTCAAGTCAGCTCCAGGTGGCACTGCCTCAGAACAGTAAGACTCTCGCTCAAGTTGACTGCAGGTGGCAACGCCTTTCTCGTGCTCAGAGTAGGGCTGATTCTACTGATCTTCGCTACAACTGTTCCTGTACTCTGTGTCTCTTCCCTGTAGACTACTTATCGATACCACCACACACCCGGCACCAGTTTTTTCTTCTGCCCCTGTCGTAACCCGAGAGGGAATTAGAATGATACATAGCTACTGCACAGTGGTCTTACCTCAGCCTAATCTCTCGACGAGTGGAAGTAGGCGTGGGCCATGTGTAGAACTCTGACAGCTGCTGGAGACAAGTTGTAAGTGGTGTACAGTAGGCAAGATGTAGAAATTCTACGACCCTTGTTAACGAACATGGGAGACTCCTGTGGGACTACCACTAAGCCTGAATTATCGTCAGTTTCCCATCTACTGCTCTCAGTCCATCTCCGCAGTGCTGGCGCCAAGGTTAGTATATCGGCCTAAGTCTGACGTCTGGAGACATGTGGCACATAGACAGTGTCATCTGCATGCCGCTGTTCCCAACACTCCAGTGTACTGATGTGCTCTTATCTATATATCTTGTAGCCCATCACACAGAGTTTTCCAAAACAACATGTCACGCACTAGGAGGGGCTAGTCAAGTACGCAGTACACTTTCATTACCATATTATGCTAAGTATGGCAACTTCTCCCTGGAGATGCCCGAATGTTTGTTAGTTGCTGCTTACGCAGCCCTGTCTGTAAATCGGCATGTCACATGGTGCGCGAGATCATATCTGGTTGTTATCGCTGTCAAATATTGAAGCAACCCTTCCTGCCTGTAAACGACTTTGGCCCTTCTACAGCGGAACAATTGTCAAGTATTATAATCAATATGTCTGGCGGGATTGAGATTCCTAATACTCCTAAAATAAGAGCACATATAGACACTACTAGTAAAATCGTATTATTTGATTGGTTAGTTTGTGATGACATCTTGGATAAACCCAGACATTCGCAGCCCAGAATAAATGTCCTTTGTACCCAACATAAATCAGTATAAAAATAATTTGTGCAGTATGTAATGAGAGTGTTACATCTTTTTCAGTTTTTCATAAGGAAGAATCAAATTAACAGCAAGTACTGTCGCTCTGCATTTATCGGATTTACCATCAAGAATCATAACCACGTGAGTATTTGGAATGCTGAGGGATAATGGACTGAACTGTAAATAGTAATAGAAGGATGTGATCATTCATCCATGTTTTGTAAGGGGGATCGTAGCTGTTGTTATGTAGTGCACTAAGGAAATTGTGTAACTCAGGGTATGGGCATATTAGCATGAACAATAGGCTTATCGGCAAAACTTTAGCAGGGAAGCGTTAGAAACCATTTAGAGGAAATACGGACCTATGGGAGTGTTAGATGAAGCAGAGCTTACTGACATTGTAAAGCAGGATTCTGTTAGTATTTTTTAACAAAAATAAACTCTTACAGCCATGTCCCACTTTGACATTCATGATTTTCTCTGTTCTTGAAATATGGTCTGCTTTATGACTGGAATGCACTCCTGACATTAGGGTCCAGTAGAATGTGTCTGATAGTAAAATGAAGTGTTGTAAGGTACTACAATAAGAAAAAATGCCAGGGTTATATGCGAATAAATATGTGCATATATGGGGGTACCGTCTCAGGAGGATATAGTTGGGAAGCTCTGTTTGCTATGCTGGGTTATGCTGGGGGGGGGGGGGGGGGGGGGTATAGGCTGTTCCTTATATTTTTTTAATCTGCCTGTTAAAATATACTAATTAAACGAATATTGAACCAGACTGTCCTGTGGTTGCTGCTTCGAATGACTACGTGAAATTCCGTTTTAAAATGATTTTTGTTCACAGTGCGGTGACCTTAACATTTTACTGTTTATTCATGTTCACTTTTTCTTTGTAGGTAACTGAGGAATAGCGCAGTAATCGAAATTGCTTACTTATGAAATAATGATTTTAATGACGGCTAATCGCTGAAAATATTCTCGGTATTGAGACACATATGGAATAAAATTACTTTGATCGTCTGCACGCTGTGTCCACTAGTTGCTCTGATAAGTTGCAACCTGCTATTGTTGACAGGGCTCCTTCCTGTCAGCGGCTCCTATCTATCATATATGGGCGTTTTAGGAGTGAGTATGTATCGTTTAGTGAGCAGGGACGTGGAGGGAAGAATTCAGCTGTTAACAGGGCGACAGTGATTCCGCGACTCTCAGGTGCAAAGTATATAACTCCTTCTTACCGATGGAGTTTCGTGTGCTTGTGATCACTTTTGGCTGGGTTGTGTCGGCTTATCAATACATGGCGTATGAACGTGGTAGCTCTCTATTGCTGGAATTCTGTTTTGCAGCCATAAAACTGGCAGAGTTTTGTGCACCTCGGTACATAGTTCTTACAGCATCGTATTTACACGTCTTTTGGAACCTAAGGAAAAGAAAGGACAAAAGTAGTGAGAAAAGTGATATGAGGTGTTTATCCATTGGTTTGTTTATATCATTGTTTTTTGTCACTATTATGACATTATTTAGTAACGAATGATTAAGTTATTTGTCAACAATAGTTATAAATATTGCAGTGTGCAGCTGTCCAACCTCATCTTTACAGGATTCTGTAGTATACTATGGAGGAAAAATGAATGTCAAATTAATATAAATAGCTACATGTTGTGGGTGTTCATACTTGTATTTTCCATCATTCATTTACGAGTACCTAGTGATGTCACACTAATATTTCAGCGATGTAGAATAAGTATATATTTGTTGCAGTGTGCTGCTTATTTAACCTGGGAGAGGAGTGTATTTCTTGCAATAACATGCTGTCCTGGTTGTTTAACTTGGAATACTGATATAATTCTCTTAAATATTGCCCTGCACTAATTTCTCAGTTTCAAACTTAGTCCAGAAATTTTTAGAAAAAAATCAGCAAATTATAATGGGAGATTGAGCGCTTACAGAATGTGCCCAATACTTATCTGCTAATTATGTTACTTAAGATGTGAAGCTAGAAGGTGGCCATTTTAGAGCATTATCTATGGTAATAACATTTACCATATTTTGGTAGGATAGCATTCCGACACACAAAATTCCCTAGAGGTGTGTACGGGCTAAAGTTTTTTCCTCTATTTTACGGAATATGGCCTGACATCGAATTTACTTCTCTTAGGATGGAAATTCAGGTATTTGTGGGGAAATCTGTCGAAATCTGTAAATAGAGATGGAAGGTGCTGTTCTAATGTCATTGTATTTTACATTCCGTGATGTGGTCGCGTCATCATTTCAGACTTGGAATTGAAGATTCTGTCGCAACTTTGCTGTTGATTGTGATTCACAGCTCAGCAACATGATACCACAGCTCTTGGTGATTGCTGGGCGCCCGATTTAACACCATGAGATTTCTTTTTGTGGGGATATCGAAAGGATCGTGTTTATGTCACTGACCCCACATCCCCAGATGAACTAAAACGACGCATCGAGGTCTCATGTTGCTCCATGACACCGGCAATGTTACATCTCGTCCGTAGATCCTTTAGAAGGCGCACTGCATCGTCCATTCAGGGACATGGACACGCATTTGAACATCTTATTTAAAATCAACTTCCCACCGCCAGAACATGCATCACCCACCACACAGCCATGTAATATGTACAGCATGTGCTATCTGCCCCTGAAACTTTGAAGGGTTGTAGCTCCCAAACCAAAAGTCATAGGAATGTAATTTAAATTGATGCATACACAGCTGGTGTTACTGATTCCAGTGCGTGATAGAAACAACTATTGTTCCATTTAAAGATTGTATTTTTTTGCTGTAACTCTTTGGATAATAACACAATAAACTATGTTCATAGCTCCGCAGACAGTGTAACGTTTCTTATGGTGACCTACCGCAATATATATATATATATATATATATATATATATATATATATATATATATATATATATATATATATATATATATATAGGGTGAGTTACCTAACGCTACCGCTGGATATATTTCGTAAACCACATCAAATACAGTCGATCCGATTCCACAGACCGAACGTGAGGAGAGGGGCTAGTGTAATTGTTTAATACAAACCATAAAAAAAATACACGGAAGTATGTTTTTTAACACAAACCTACGTTTTTTTAAAAATGGAACCACGTTAGTTTTGTTAGCACATCTGAACATATAAACAAATACGTAATCAGTGCCGTTTGTTGCATTGTAGAATGTTAATTATATCCGGAGATATTGTAACCTAAAGTTTACGCTTGAAACCTCCGACGTTCAGTTACGTGTTGTAACAAACACGGGCCACGGTCGGCGAGCAGCATCTGCAGGGACATTCCTTACGATGATGACCGTGTTTACGAGTGTGGCTGTAGTGCACTGTTTTGGTTTGGTCTGGCTGTTTCAGTGTCCGCATGTAGCGCTTGCTGCTATTGTTATTCTGCATTCGTCTCCGCACGCAGACCAACTGTAGTACACCGTATTACCAGACGTCTGTGATAGTGTAGTGTTGTAAGAACTGTGACCATGGTGTATTCGAACTCTGAAAAGGCGGAGATGATACTCATCAATGGCGAGTGTCGACGAAATGCAGCTGAAGCCTGCAGGGTGTATGCAGAACGGTACCCGGACAGACAGCATCCAACGTGCCGCACATTGCAAAACATCTACCGCCAACTGTATGCAACAGGTATGGTCGTAACACGCAAACGGGTCTGTAACAGGCCCGTCACAGGAGAAACGGGTGCAGTTGGTGTGTTAGCTGCTGTTGCCATGAACCCACACATGAGTACACGGGACATTGCGAGAGCCGGTGAACTGAGTCAAAGTAGTGTCTTGCACATACTGCATCGTCACCGCTTTCACCCGTTTCATGTGTCGCTATATCAGCTATTACATGGTGATGACTTTAATCATCGAGTGCAATTCTGTCAATGGGCATTAACAGAGAAAGCGTTGCAGCTCTACCTGTTTACCGATGAAGCGGGTTTCACAAACCACGGGGCAGTGAATCTACGGAACATGCATTACTGGTCCGTGGACAATCCTCGCTGGCTCAAACACGTAGAGCGACAGCGACCGCGGACTGTAAATGTATGGTGCGGAATCATTGGCGACCACCTCATTAGTCCTCACTTCATTGCAGGGGCCCAACAGCTACAACATATATCGCGTTTCTACAGAATGATCTGCCAACGTTGCTCGAAAATGTCCCACTGGAAACGCGTCGACGTATGTGGTATCAGCATAATGGTGCACCTGCACATTCCGCAATTAACACTAGGCTGACCCTTGACAGGATGTTCGACGGGCGTTTCATAGGACGTGGAGGACGCATAAATTGGCCAGCCCATTCTCCTGATCTTACACATCTAAACTTCTTTCTGTGGGGTACGTTACAGGAGAATGTGTAGCGTGATGTGCCTACAACCCCAGAGGATATGAAACAACGTACTGTGGTAGCCTGCGGCGACATTACACCAGATGTACTGCGGCGTGTACGACATTCATTTGTGTGCAGCAAATGATGGCCACCACATTGAATATCTATTGGCCTGACATGTCGGGACACACTCTATTCCACTCTGTAATTGAAAACAGAAACCACGTGTGTACGTGTACCTCACCCCTCATGGTAATGTACATGTGCGTCAGTGAAAAAGACCAATAAAAAGGTGTTAGCATGTGGACGTAATGTGTTGTTCCAGTCTCTTCTGTACCTAAGGTCCATCACCTTTCCCTTTGGATCCCTACGTAATTCGGTGCTCTCCGATACACACGATCGAACAGCGGAGGAGTGGTACTCAAGCGTCAACTTTAGGCTACAATATCTCCGGATGTAATTAACATTTTACAATGCAACAAACGGCACTGACTACGTATTTGTTTATATGTTCAGATGTCCTAACAAAACTAACGGGGTTCCATTAAAAAAAACGTAGGTTTGTGTTAAAAAACATACTTCCGTGCATTTTTTTATGGTTTGTATTAACCAATTACACTAGCCCCTCTCATCACGTTCGGTCTGTGAAATCGATTCGTCAGTATTTGATGTGGTTTACGAATTATATCCAGCGGTAATGTCAGGTGACACACGTTATTCATTCCGAAATATATAACTCAGTTCTTTCTAGGGGATTGTACCACCCCCTTAACGGCCCTATGGGTAAAAATAAAAAAATGCATGTCTCTTATATTGCTTTACACTATAACATACTAAAATCCGCTCAAGATCGAAGTGTATCGCTTGGGTAGGTCTACTTGTCAGTCGATCATCTGACTTATTCGTGATAAGTTTTATGTGGTCGTTCCATTTTAAATCACTCTCGACTGATAGACCTAGACATTTTAAGGATGTGAGTGCTTCCTGTGATTGTTCTGCAATCGTGTAATCATATAATAACAGGTATATCTGCTGATTTGTGCACAATGCTTTAAATTTCTTTATGTTGAAAGTCAGTTGACAACCATGCACTAAGCTTCGATTCTCTTTCTCAATTTCTATACGGTTTTCTAGCGTTGTGACTTCTGTTTATATAAAAACATCAGCTTCGAAAGGTTTCCTATAACTTCTGACGTTATACACTGGGTCATTTATAAAAATTGTGTAAAGTAGTAGTCCTAGAACGCTCCTTTGGTGTACATCCGAAGTTTCTTTTACGTATGAAGCCTTCTCCTCTTTGAGAATGATATGCTGTGTTTTGTTTGCTAGAGACCCTTAAATCTAATTAAACTACTGGCCTGATACTCCGTACTCTTTCATTTAGTTCAATAGGCGGCAGTGCGGACCTGTACTCGTATCGAACGAATTCGGAAGTCAAGGAATTAGCATCAACCTGGGCGCCAGAATCGACTGATTTCGTGGGTCTCGCGTACGAACAGAGCATGATGGGGTTTACATGAGAGTTGTTTTCAGAACGCATCTCGATTCTTGCAGATCGAAAGATATGTCATAATGCAACGAAGAAGGAAGATTGGGGGCCATCCCGTCGGCGTCGTGCTCATTAGGAGCGGAGCACAAAAATGTATAGAAAAGAAATCTGCAGTGTCCTTTTGAGAGGAAGTATCCCGAGATTTGGCTTGCGCTATTCGGGGGAAACTCGGGAGACCTAATCCTGGACGGCTGGACAGGGCTTTGAAACTCAGTCTTCCCGAATGCGAGTACTCTGTCATGCCACTGCGCCATCTCGCTCCTTCAGAAATACGATAATTACACTAATGTGTTCGTATTATATTGTCCCTCCCCGTAGCGGCATTTAAAAAATCGTCAATGAAAAGACTGCTTTGATCTAACACAATGACATGAATTAGACACTCATCCTTCAAGTACACACGTAGGTGGGTAAGAGTAGGTGGTATGGGCTATAGGAGGATCTGCTCTCAACTTGTTTACATACGGAAGACAATCTTTTTAGTAATTGTCACAGTCATCCAGATTTACTTTTAATGTCGAATCTGTTTATTAATAATGAATTTCAGAAGATAGGTTTTTCTCTTCCTCAGCGCAAGTCGCCTCATCGACATGCGATGCCTACCACTACAGGTACTAGTTGAGAGACATTGCAATGTCTGTGTAGCCTCATTTCTCAACTCCAGCTTCTTGGTGTTTACAAGAGTAAATGAAGATTAATTTGTATGTAAGTAGTTTACAGGTCTTCGGTGTTTCTATACGTATGTCTTTATTGAAGTGACTATTTACACACTGAAATTAAAAAGAAAAAAAATATCAACCAGTCGTGAATGAAGTGTTTGTGGTTATGAAAGGGTGAAGAAATTTTGGGATTTAGAACCGTGAAAAACGCACGATTGTATCACGCTAAAGTTTCCGCTTCCAGAATGACGTATGTCAATCACTAAACATGTGGTGTTATAGCGCTTTTCTTGTGTTGATTCATGTTATATTATGTTACTGTGCAGACTCGAGTTTCACTTATGTATTGTAGACATTTTCTATGTTTGGTTTTGTGCACCTTCTATTTGAGGAATTCGTTTGCTACGGGTGGAATAGAGGCACAGCAGCCGATGTTGTGACGTCAGGTCAAGTGCAAAGAGACCCCATAGCCAACTGTAGCTCCCGGCAATATGCCAGGCAGAAGATTCATTGAACCCTAATGAACAATGATGAAGAAGAGTACATCGAGCTTCGATGTATGTTTTAAGCTATCTCTTGTCTGAAGTCTCTGGAGAGAGCTCTATGATGACAGAATCGCAAGAGACATCATATGCTGTGTAACGGAGATCGAAAGTCGAGTAATTTGTTAACGAGAAATCAAATCTACTGATTGAAGTGGAATGGGTAAGTAGCTGTTTCGTGTGGTGTGCTATGGATCGAGAACTATACGGGAGTTCTGACCAATCATAGTTCAATGTAGTGTCATTAACACAAATTGCAACCGCTCCTATGCTCTTGGAGACCGTCATTCAGAAGAAATTCTACAAGGATAAGAAGTCCGAGTCCCAAAAAAGAATGAGATGCACAAACGTACCTAATCGTTCAGAAATATAAAGAATTAATGTTTCAAGATTAATACGACACTAATGGTAATTAAGAAAAAATAATATGTAAGATGAATGTAAGAGAGGGTTTAAATGAAAAAGAACGGCAGTCATAACTCTGTGTTTGCTTAACTATGCTAACAGCCGGAACCCAAGCGCAACAATTGTGAAACGTTAAAGCATCACGAGACATTACATGAACGTCAAAAAACGTGACACGTACCAACTTCAAAGAGAACGATACAGTGTATTTGATATTCACCATTTACTTGGAAGCTAAACAGAGAGCAAATTTTGCTTATCAGCAAATAAACAAATCATTGCTAATTGAATAATCACGGGGCTGTCATGAAACACTATAAATATACATATCGTAAATATCTACCTATTACTATGTGTCTTAATGGTAAGTAACTGCAAATGACTTCATCGTTGTAACTGATTAAAAGTTTGTGTAATCCACGATTGCCTTTAGACGTTTAATTGCAAAATCGCCACACTTTATTTTGTAAATTGAAATTTTGTTTGTACCCACCGGATTGTACTGCTTCTGGCTGATGGTCGCTGTGTAGTGGTGTCGTCGGTCGCAGTTGTCATCGATGCGTGCAGGTCGAACGGCTACCGGCGGCAGCTAGGTGTATTGAATCAACCGCAGTTCTAAGTTTGGAAGCGTCAACTTGTAGCCATCTGCTGACCTGCAGCTGTGTTATCTGTTGCCAACTGGTGCCTGGTAGATGGTGATGAAAGTTGTGTTGCACTTACGTACGTCAAATTAGTATATGCTTGTGCGTACTATTAATGACGCTGCACTACCTCTTCTGTACTGCTCTTGGTTATTTCTTCATGTATTTCTATTAGAGGTGACAAAAGTCATGGGCTACTTCTTGATATAGTGTCGGACATCCTTCTGCTCTGCGCAGTGTATCAGCTCCACCTGGCATGCTCTACATAAGTCGCTGGAAGTCACCCACAGAAATATTGAGCAATTCTGCCTCTATAGCCGTCCATAACTGCAGAAGTGTTGCCGGTGCTGGATTTTGTGCATAAAATGACCTCTGGATTATGTCCCATGTCAGTCGATCTGTGTGACCAGATCATTTGCTCGAATTGTCCAGAACGTTCTTCAAACGTGTCGGGAACAATTGTGGCCCAGTGACAGGGTGCATTGTCATCCACAAAAATTTCATTGTTCTTTGGGAACATGAAGCTCATGAATGGCTGCAAATGGTCTCCAGATAGCCGAACATAGCCATTCCCAGTCAGTAATCTGTTCAGTTGCACCAGAAGATCCAGTACATTCCATGTAGACGCATACCACACCATTATGGAGCCACCACCAGCTTGCACAGTGCGTTGTTGACGACTTGGGTCCATGGCTTCGTGGGATCTGCACCACACCCGAACCCTACTACCAGCTCTTACCAATTGAAACCGGATCTCATTTGACGAGGCTAGTCGTCCAGGGTCCGAACCGCTCAGGAGAGGCGCTGCAGGCGATATTGTTAGCAAAGCCACTCGCGTCAGTCATCTCCTGCCACAGCCCACTAACGCCAAATTTCGCTTCGCTGTCCAAACGGATACGTTTCTCGTATGTCCCACATTGTATGTTGCGGTTATTTCACTCAGTATTGCATCTCTGTTAGCACTAACACCTCCACGCAAACGTTCTGCTCTCGGTCGGTAAGTGAAGACAGTCGCCCACAGCTTTGTCTGTGGTAAGAGGTAATGCTTGAAATGTGGTATTCTCAGCACACTCTTGACGTTGTGGATCAAGGAATATTAGGTTTCCTAACGACTGCCAAAATGGAATGTCCCATGCGTGTAGCTCCAACTACCATTCCGCGTTCAAGGTCTGTTAATTCCTGTCTTGCGTTCTTAATCACGTACAACACCTTTTCTCATGGATCACTTGATTACAGATAACAGCTCCGCCAATGCAGTGCCCGTTTATACCTGCTGTATGCGATACTACCGCCATGTGTACATGTACAATCGCTATCCCATGACATTTCTTAGCTCAGTGTACGTCAGAGTGGAGTGCCGATCGGCTCAGTCTGCAATCATCGCCCAAGATCACAGCATCACCTCACTACCGCCAGCTGCACGATAGTTGCATTAGAAAGACCCTGCAGAAAAATTTATACTCAATTTTACTTTGAGAAAAGAGACTATTATCTTGTACTGTGTGAAGTGGTATCTCTGTTTTCAGTGGCAGTAATAAATACACATGACACTCCTGTGACAATTGATTGTATCAAAGTTAAGTATTTCATCTTGTTCAAGTTGCAATAAAGTTATCTAATATTCTTTATGTGATATAACATCAACTCGGCCTCCCCCAAAAGTAATGTAAGAACCCCCACTGTGCCGACGGGTGTTTTTTCGATCGATAGAAGAACGACTGTCCTCAGGTACCCATAAGGTAAACGCTGTTAAGCGAAAGCGCGGCTCGTGTAGCAACCAAGGCATCTGACTATAAAAGAAGAGAACTTTTGTTTTTTTTTTGCTCACCAAATACATTGTGCAGTTTTTTAGTTTTTTTATCGTAATTTATGTGAATAGGAGGATCCTTACGGTAAATAGATCGATAAGGAATAATGAGAAGGTAGGCATATAAATTTCTCAAACGACTTGGATTAGTAAAGAATTAAAATTGCAGTGTGCGTCTGGATATCTAGTGGAATTTGCACAACGGCGCGGATGCAATAACGATTCATACTATCATTCACGGTCAATTTTCAGCATCGTTTCTTCAGGCGATGTTACCGTACGGTAATTCTGGAAAAAAAGAAGTTTTAAAATATAAGCCAAAACCGTTTTCTGGAAGAAACGATCAGTTGTGCGAAGATTACATACATTAAATGTTCTTAGTGTTGCGAGAATATTTGCTTCGAATGTTTATATGAGAAGCACCATCCATGGAATTCTTCGAAAGAAAATGAGGACATGTAACAGAATGAGTGAAAGTGCCATTATGATGTGACAAGGATTAAAACTTCAACTTCCTTGCTAATACAAGTTGCTTAAGAATTTTATTTTCCTACTTTGCTTTTCAGCTTGCCTTATTAAAGATCCTATTCTTACCAATTTCAATGCGGAAAAAAGGGAAAAACAGCAGAATCCATTTCGCTATCGAATACAACTACTGTGCTCTCAAGGAAGATGTCTTTTCTGGATTCCAAGGAAATTATGCGTTTACGGATCCCATAAAAGATATGAAACCTTACTCTTGTGAGTGCATCTCACGCCAGTCCACCCACCAAGGAAAACTCTCTGGCAGTATCGGAAATAGGAACTGGATCCTCCGATGGAATTCGGTCGCGCTGACGACTTGGTTACAAGGCGAACGTGTGTTATAAAGCATCCGCTAAGTGTTCTGTTAATAATGTTATGAATATCAATACCATTGTGTCAAACTGTGTGTATTATCTCGCAAATTATACATGGTGGCGTATTTAAAAGTAGCCCACCTCCCCTTTGAATGCGAATGCAATATTTCGACTTCTGAAACAGAGAAAACAGTTACAACAATGGACAGTTTTATCCAACGATCGACTGTTAGCATTCTGGCAGTATATCAGCTTATTTCATTAATAAAGATAACATTCCACTTTGCGGCCTGCAAAATGACTTTCTCGATAGAAGGAAGAATTGAAATTGTGGAAGAATATGTGAAAACAGATTGATTAAGGAAAGTCGCAAAATTTTCTCGGTCAACTATCCGGATAGAGGACTACCAGCAAAGAGAGCTATATAAAATCTGCACAAAAATTGGTGCACCTACGGATCTGTGCAAAATGGAAAAGGACAAAGAATTCCTCAGCTCGAACACCAGAAGTTATTGCAGACTTTCGGGAAAGAATTATTCAGAGCTCAGAGGAGTCAACATGTAAACTGGCTCAACAGGAGCCTGTAGTAGGACGAGATATTGAAAAGTCTTAATCTGAAGCCACATCGTATGACTGCCGTGCAGCACTTACGAGAAGATGACAGTCAAAAACATGTAGATCCTTGCACGTGGCTGTTGAATAACTTCAACGATGGTTTGTTAGACCATTTCCATTCCATCATGAGTGATGAAGCACAGTGTCGTCTTTCCGGTCATGTGAATTCACAGTACACGAGGTACTGGACAACGGAGAACCTTAACAATATGTGTGAGCAACAGCTCCATGATGAAAAAATCAGCGTTTGATGCGGTCTAATAGGAGTTCGCATAATTGGATCGATATTTTTGACACTACCCTCAACATGGTTGCTTATACGGAAATTTTTGATACATTTTGTGCTCAACCCACTGCATTTGAAAGACAATACTGCTTCTTCCAGCAAGATGGGACAACATGCCACGCGCAGTAAGGCATTCCTGGAACGCGTCCATGAGGAACGAACTGTCAAACATTTTATGGCCACCACGTTCGCCGCATCTAGTAACACGTGGTTTTTTCCTATGGGGACACTTTAGGAGCAAGGTCTACGAAACAGAAACTGAAGGACAACATCAGCAGTGAAATTGCCGTCATCGAAGTCCGAACTTTACGCTGGGTGTATCTGAGTATGCGTAGACGTGCACAGCTGCGTATTGATGATGTGGGGGGGTCACTTTCAGTGTTTTCTATAAATGTGTTTTCACTGTATTTTTCACTGTAAATAAATGGTAGTGCCATTTCAGTTCTTCATGTCTGTAATTTCCTGCATTTCCTTTGTACTTACAGGAGCTAGTTTTATCATTGCCACCCGTTACATTTTCTATTTGAAAAAATAAACCCAAAGATGATGATGAAATTTCACTAATGCGTCTATGGATGTTAAACAAGAAATAATGAGTTTGCTCAGAGCAGGACCCTACCTCCGTAATCATTAGCATTCTCTATCATTTTAATGTTTACTGTCATGAAACGGTATCCATTGCCTGAAACTATCATATTGGAATTTACCCAGCAGTCTCTGATCTTCCTTATTCATGTCTGTATGTGTAGTACAGGCACCTTTTCCTGAATATGTCACGTACGTCGTGGGAATTATACTCTTTTTAAGAGTCTAACGTCTATATTAGGTATGGCAATGAAAAAGTTCAGGCGAGAAATCTGTTTCACAAGTATGTCTCCGTACTTTTAATTGCTTGTGATTTTCATATTGAATATCCGTGTCACAGAGTGTCTTCATAAGCGCCTAACAGGAATGAAGAATTTACCAAATCCCACTGCCACCAATGCTTGTGTTGGAATCTGTCGTAAATGCGGCGACTGAAATCGCGCCGTGCCTGTGTAATCTCCCTGCTCTGCGAAATAAGCGTTTAATGTCGTACATTACCCCAGCAGCTCTGTAGTTTTAATTTAACATTAACTGCTGTATCGGTATAATCATGCTACATATCCACTGCTGTAAAATGTAATGTGTGACAGTTCATGAATTTAAGCTCGAAGCGCTTTGCAGGAAATAAGCAAGTAAACAATGTCACTGGTTGCAGTCTAAACAGTAAATGAAAATTACCTAGAACAAATTGCACCTGGGAAAATGAGACCACACCAAGCGGACTGAAGCAGTGTTTATCGTCCAACTTGTTGCTCGATAAACTGTTTTTTTCGAATTGTTCCAGCGGAGAATACTGCAAATTTTATGTTTTAGGCTCCACATCATTCAACGATATTTAATGTACAAGACAGTCTTATCTAATTTTAAATGAACAATGGAAATTTTGATCATACCACGGAAAGATTAGCTGGCGGGTAGGAGGGGGAGAAGGTGCGAAGTAGTGGGAGAAGGGAGCGGGGAAGACGTAAAGATTATCAGATGTATAAGCAAATGCAATTCCTAACTTAAGAGTCCACCCAAAATTCTCACATAGTCATACGTGTGATGCCGAGCACTACACTGAAAGCATTAATAAATAAAACTTAAAGATACATGGATACATCTCCGAACAGTCACCAGCCGTCTCACTCATTACACGTGGAAGACATTCTTACCAACTCCCGTAAGAGTTCAGGGAATACGAGTGCATCCGCACAGAAGCAGAAGGTCACGCCGGTATGGTCAGAAGTATATGCTTATATGTCCTTAGGGACAGGTCCGAAAGAACAGACACCATTGATGACCTGCTGCCTTACGGCACTTGGTAACAATGTCTTCCACGAGTAATGAGTGTGTTGGAGTGGGGCACTACGAATGTAGTGTGTGGACATACAAGGTGAGAATGTGGGTCTCGCGGGAGGCGTGCGCGAGATAGTCCCTGCAGTCGCACTAATCGCTGTGCCCTCGGTGGCTCAGATGGAAAGAGCGTTTGCCATGTAAGCAGGAGATCCCGGGTTCGAGTCCCGGTCGGGGCACACATTATATATATATATATATATATATATATATATATATATATATATATATATCAACGCCTATGAGCAGCTGAAGGTATCAGATTAATTCTGATTTCGTTCTACACGGCTGCAGGTATAATCTAATACTGTCTTTTCTTCTCTGTGTTCTACAGACGAGAAACGCGTACCCCCAGCAACAAGGACGGAGTTCAGATAACGTCTTAACGTAAGTAAAGGCAGAAGAAGTTCTCTCAGTCACTGAACGATGCATACTCAACGACAAATCCCTACCCGGAGGCGAAGTCCAGAATCGTATAAGTTCGCAAGAGTACAGTGCCTAACCGTTCTAACTATAGAATTTCCTGAGAGCAAAGACACCAAGTCCGTCTGTACTAACAAAAGCTGATACTGAGCGACCATCGAAACATGGGCACTCAAAACGGAAGACCACATTCTCTACACCGCTGGTTTCGCAGCAAAGCTCGGCACCCCTCCCTCGTAACTGCAGAAGGCGAATCATATTCTCGAAACCACGGAATATTCTCCCTCTCTACAGATTCTTCTGAACGCCGAGCACCCATATTTTAGTCTTTTGTCGTCCAGCGCGGAAATTTTGCGAGGAAATTCCTATCCCCATTAATTAGGAATTCATACAATGGCACGCTTCTCAGAGTAAAAATCCTCGGAAATAACCCAGCCTGCAAGATTTCCGAAGTAACACTTCCTTGTTCCTCTTTGCTGCATCCAAGATTTTCAGAGTTACCGGTTATCCTTTCGGCCTAGCTACAATACCTACCAGCCGCCACTCTATTGTGCTTCAGCGCTCACGTGTCCCACCGTCTGGCTAGGGCTACTTCCTCTGTTAAGCAGGACCAACACACCTGTGCGGGCTTTTCCACGCAGGGCCTGACTTACGCCTGCCGTTTCATTTCCACTGGTGTTCCAACCTCTACTAGTATAGGCGATCATTTATTATGCTGTTTTGATATTAAAGACACTCCATCACCTTCCATGCAATAAGCGCTAACAACTATTTAAAAAGTGTATGTGACAATGTCAGTCTTCTTTAAATATTCAAGTATAAAATGTAAAACCTATCAAATGATACCTAATTCTTGTTGTAAATCACGGAAAAGTATGTAGTGAGTGCTTGTAAGGTGCGAAATAATAGCCACCTTACAGCTGTTGAGAGGACACTGGCGACTTTTTGCTTGTCGGTGTGTCTCTGGCCTCTCTCGTGGTACGCGCGATGGATCGAGCGCCTACTACCGATCTCCGCACATCATCTTTGCCGACTGGTGTGATGGCGACAGCCTACGCCAGCACATAATCGCTTAGCTAAGGTGATATTGAAAAAAAATTTGATGCAAACTGTGGAGATGTGTAGTGCGTATGGTTTCCTCTACAGCGGCTTCTAGCCAACGAACATTTATGCATTTTTTCTAACAGGAAAGGCCTGTCGACAGGACTGCAAAAGAAGAAATCACCGAAAGGTGAGTGGAACTGTTTTCTGCAGACTGAAACACAAATAACTGCGCCATTGCAAGCTAGCTCTTTATTGCCATGAAGTGAGGATTGCTATCGACAGTGGATTTCAAATTAATTGCATATTTTCAGATTTCCAGAAGACGTTTGATACCATTCCTCACAAGCAACTGTTAATCAAATTGCGTGGCGATGGAGTATTGCCTCAGTTGTGCGATTGGATTCGTGATTTCCTGTCAGGAAGGCCACAGTTCGCAGTAATCGGCGGAAAGTCATCCAATACAACAGAAATGATTTCCGAAGATTTCAAAGAAAGTATTATACTCCCTCTGCTGTTCCTGATCTACATAAACTATTTAGGAGTCAGTATGAGCAGCCCTCTTAGATTGTATGCAGATGATCTACTAAATCATTACAACATCAAAACCAATTGCAAAATTACATAGGCACGATATGTTTATGGTGCTAAAATTGCCAATTGACTCTAAATACGGAAAAACTGTATTTTAAGACTGCATGAGCTTAGTGGTGTTTTGAATCAAACAAGTCACAACATATTGACATTTTTACTCGCAAACTGCCTTTTAATTAACTGCTCGGCCAACCTGGTACTGAAAAACATTTTGATGAGACCTGTAGAGATGTGTGATGCTTCCCGTTACCGCTATAGCTGCTTCTAGCCGACTTACATTACGTATTTCTCTGACAGGAAAAGCGTGTGTACAGGAGTGGAAAAGAAGGACCAACGAAAGGTGATTGGAACATTTTTCTGTTGACTTGAACACAAATAACCGCCCCGTTGCAACTGGTGCATCGCGTCTGGAAAGTAAAAGCTGTAGTAGGTCGAAATCGCAGTCGGTAACGCTTTAAAAAGAGGTCAGTGAAACTCAGGTACAGAACGGTAACATGGAACAGTGGACGCGAAAGTGAAAAACAAGGTCAGTGACAAGAGGACTGGAACTTTACGGTGTGAAACGGGCGGTAAACATCATCAAACCTACGAAAGGTGGATCGTAGAACTGTACGAGATAGGGACAGATGCAGTTAATAGCAGGTGGAACTGTGCAGCGCTGACAACATGCGGCGAAAGATGACCCTGAAACTGGTATAGCTAAAGATGGAGCCTAGACCTGCAGAGACAACACGTCGCGACTACAGCAAGCTACCGGAGAAAAGGGAAGTGTATTTTATGTATTTTATGCTTGTATTAAAAGACTTGCAAGGATGGAAGAGAGTGACAGTTCTATAAATGCGAAAGAAGGGGGTAGAGTTCAGTGCCAGTCAAGCAAGAACTTCTGAACAGAGACAAGCAGGTTATATAGTAAATAATGATGTTTCAGTTGATGATGTAACTCAAATATCTCCATTTGTTGGGATTTAAGTGGAACAAAGTGTTTTGACAAATGCAGTAACAGGAGGTAATTTAAATCGTTACAATAATCGATTGAGTGATGTTAGTAATAATAGTTTATATGATATTAATCAATTTAATGCAAACAGGCAAGAAACAGTTGTGCAGATGGCCAACTGAGTACGTTGCCTGTAAAACAAACAGAACGGGGAACGGTGCTGGGAGAAATAACCCGAAAAGTTTGCAGGAAATGTTTGTGGCATTAATAGTTAACATGAACAAAAATTTAACTGAAGTAAGTAAAGATTTGGAGCAACAAACTGATAATATTGATAAGAAAATCTTACAACAGTCTATTGAACTTGCAGACCAGTCTAATAATATTAATAGTTTAGATGGTGAACCTAAACAGTTTAAATCTGAGATTAATGTGAAATTGGGAAACTAGGCCGTTGCATTAAAGATTTGCATTTGTTTGATTCGAAGGTTGACGAAAGAATTTCTCAACTTAAGAAAGATTGTAAAACATCTTCTGAAAATGTTAAAAGTCCGTTAACACAGGTTAAAAAACGTAGCTATGTCAGCAAGCAAGGGGAGAACAAGTTAACGAGGATTTACATAAAACTGAGCAATAAATTGCTGCAGAATTTGTTAGCGAAAATGACAGCAAAGCTTTAGATATTGAAATTAATACTTGAAGTGCAGTTACTTAAAATCAGTGAAGGATGTGTCTTATCATGCGAAGGTGATAATATCTAACACAGATCAGTTAACTGATCAATTTGAGACAATACCAACTGAGCTGCATGAGTACGACAATAGATTGTCTAAAGGAGACCATAACATTACAAGTGGTGCTGACCGTGAGGGTTGTAGATCGGTGACAGAATATTCTTAACGGGCTTTTATTAGAAAAAGACAATTTCTTTGCTTCTATCAACGTGGAAATGTGCATTCAAAAGAATTTTTGAATGACTTATAAATTTTTGTGCATACATTGTGGACTGATAGACAAAAGATTTCATTCATTACGTCAACATTCTTGGGCGAAGTTAGAAATTGGAGTGTTACTGCTACTGAGTAGTATGATACGTTAGAAAAGACTACTGGAGTAAGCTTAAACAAATATAATTTAAAATGGTTCTGAGATGGGTAAAAGTTTTATCCCACTAAGGAAAATGTAAAGAGCTTTGAACTGAAGTGGGTTACTAAATCGTCTTGTTTCACGAATACGTTGGTATCTGAACAATTTATTATGGGCTTAGATGGGAAGCTACCTATGAATTGGCGTAATAAAAAGTTTATTAATTACTTGCAAATGTTTGAGAAGTTATTGCAAGAGTTGGAGCAAGCAAATGAAATCTTTAGGCCGAAAAGTAATGTGGAAAACCACCATAACGTGACTGTAAACAGAATGGGCGTGTTTCAGAATAATAATAATGGGAGACGAACTCGGAGGTGGCGCCATACTATGGCAGATAGACCAATTAATAGAGAACAGGTACCTGTGTAGAGATCACATTCTCCGAGAGGTGACTATGAAGATTTTTAAAACAGACAAAGGTAGGGGTAATAATAGGAAATGAATGAGAAAAATGAAATTAGAATATGCATGTTTGACAGTATATTGGAAGAATTTATTAATACAAAAGAACGAAATAAGGACTGCACTACAGAGAATACGGTAGATGATTTAAAGAAAAATGACAAATCATGTGATATGTAGAAAAGTGTGTACAGTGAAAGCGATAATGCATCTTGCCATGAAGAGGGGATAACATAGATGCTGAGAAATTCCAGGAACTACATGAGAAAAGAATGGAACAAGTATTGAAGGTAATAAATAATGGTTTATGTGCAGCAATGGGGAAGTGCCTCCAGGTGATGACTATAGTGAGGGTTAGTCAGTTGGTGAGAATTAGGGGAGGATGAAGATGATAATGAATATGAAGAGGTAGTGAAAAAATTAATTTCAGTAGAAAGAAGGAGTGTTTTGATCATCCACTAGTGTTCATATTAACAAATGTTGAATGGTTCCATAGTGAGTGCAATCCTGCAAATATGTGTGTAATTTC
Organism: Schistocerca gregaria; assembly: GCF_023897955.1. Taxonomy (NCBI): domain Eukaryota; kingdom Metazoa; phylum Arthropoda; class Insecta; order Orthoptera; family Acrididae; genus Schistocerca; species Schistocerca gregaria. The sequence goes on from NC_064931.1 coordinate 348,283,511, forward strand.
CAGATGCAGAGGAGGTTTTGGTAGAACAGAAGTACATTATCTACTGGAAGAAGATGAAGTCAAGATTACTGGGAAAAGACAAGACAATCTATAATTAGTTTGGTGGTACAAAGCAAAGAAATGCAATATTTAGCTCACAGTGGCAGTGATCTTTGTGCTGTTAGTCAGAAATGGTTAGGTGCCTTACCTAATTATGGAAATTGGTAATTATGCCTATCATGGGTAATAAAATAATAATTGTAGCCACTGGTAAAGTAAAGAAGCGTGTTGAATATGAAGTGATGTTAGCTCTGAACATAAGTGGCATCCAGTTGTATCACAAGTTTCTGATAATATCCAGTGTGAGCATTGTCATGTTGACTGAGACAGATTTCCTTAGTAAATGCGAAGGGAAGCTGGATTTCAACGATGATTGTGTGGTTTTGGAAATAAGTGGGAGAAAAGTTACTATACCACTTTATCAAAGAGAGAAACTGATGATTGAAAAAGGGACAGTATGCCCATAAGATATTGTAGGAAAGAGGCAGAATTAGAAGGGTATAACGAATATGGTGAAGAAGTGGGAGTGGATCCATAGTAATTAGAAATTGTGCATAATAAAACAGAGATAAAGATGGAGAATTTCCATAAATTAAACAGGAGCTGACGCATAGATCTCAGAGAGTATGGGACTCTCTGCAATGTCAGGTGACTGACGATCACCAGGTACTCGCGTTATAGGCAATATTATTTCATTTTCCTTTCATAATGTCAGTATTCTTCTTCTGTCATTCCGTACTTTATCATTCTTTTATCTTTTCACTATCTTGAGCAAAGTAGGAGTTAGTGCGTGCTGTCATCTCGAAGTTGACCATTGAGGATGAAAAGAAATTTGGAGTAAAGAGAAATATTAACGATTTTGGAGACTCGTGTAAAGATTGATGAATGTGCTAAATGGGGAAAGTAGTTAATGATAGAATAAGGTAACTTGATGTACACAGGATGTGTTGTGTTGAAAAATAGACAGTGGATATTTAATTAGTTGTGTGTAGATTGCTAGAGGTGACTTGTGAACGAAATGGTTAGTACAAGGAAACTAAGGATGGAATGCGACTTGTAGTAGAAGAAAGTGCTGTTGTTATGAAAAATGATTAATAGGTTTTGGAGTAGTGATGTAAAACTACTAGACATTGCTTATAAAGGCAAGAAGATAATGTTTCAAAGTAACGAGGCCAAGGGCAATTAATGACAAAGCGTTGCACTGAAGTGATAAAAAATGAATAAGGGATTTGGTAGTAATAACGTGAAAAATACGGGACATGACTATTGAAGTGAAACGAATGGTATGGTGATGTAGAAGCTTTGATAGGAATATGGTTCTGAGTACTATGGGACTTAACATCTGGGAACATCATTCCGCTAGAACTTAGAACTACTTAAGCCTAACTAACTTAAGGACATCACACACATCCATGCCCGAGACAGGATTCGAACCTGCGACCGTAGCAGTCGCGCGGTTCCGGACTGAGCGCCTAGAACCACTAGACCACCGCAGCCGGGATAGGAATATGAAAAGACTCTACGAATACTGTCCGACTAAACGAAAGTGTGACAGAATAACAGTTGAAGAGAGTGATATGAAGAATATTGTGAACAATTTCACGTTTTTGAACGCTATCTCTCTCTGTGTTGGGTCAAAACACTTTACTGCTTGAGAGGCAGTGTAGCCTCTCCATAATATACGTGACTGTGTATAAAATTTAAAGGGAAGAAACTGGTAGAAACATTGTAAACTATGTTACATTGAATAATTTGTAAAAGAATGATTTATGATAGTTTTAAGTTTCAAAACATTTTACAAAATAGGCGTAAAGCATAATTTTGACAATGCTTTCACTAAAAGCTCATTTAGCTAAATTCACTGTTTGAATCTCGATTCAACAGGTAATAGTTGTTAAGTAGTTTCATATTTCTGCTACTTGAGTGCATCCAATGAAGAAAATTCTCTGTGGATTAACTTCTGATGAGGAGAGTTATGAATGTGTTTAAAGACGTCATCAGTTATGTAAAAACAAGAAACATCTTAGGAAACTATCTCTAATGATGTTTATCTTTCTGGAAGATGTTGTGTAAACTGGTACTCTTAGGCGAAGTTCGGTTTTCAAGGAAATGTCCATGTAACTGCAGCCTGAACTGTACTGGAAGTGCAGGAGAAGTGTTATGGACGCCACACAAATAAGACGACGTATCAATGTAAGATACGCGAGTCATAATGTAGCAGGACATGGGTGCAGTGCCTACTGTATAGTAGGATGAATCAAGAAACACACATGGATGCGCTACAGAGCGAGAAGTGCAGGAAAAATTTAAGGAATGGTGTTCATTAAGTAAGTAAAATGCTGTAAATAATTTGAACTGTGCTCAAAAGATAAGTTAATTTGTTCCATTGGAAAAAAATTGTATAATTTATGATTTTACGAAGAATATGACATAAGAATGCGTTTTTGTGAAACGATAGGCTACGTTAATTTTAGAGCTTCCTAGTCTGGAGTAAGAATTGTGTATTTTAGTTTAGAAAGTTTTGTGTTGGAAATTGTTAAAAGTGGAAAAACAGTCGCGACGCAGTATCATTATTAAAATTTGTTTGCAAAAATTTTTGATAATCATAGGGGATGTGAGACGTAGCGCCTTCCATTGCGCCTGTGTAAATAAGAGACAGAAGCGAGGAGACAGAAACAAAGAGTCATAGTTGTCGCTTGAGAGATGAGCTCTGATCCAGTGGCTAGCTGCAAGTATTTACGACTGTGGCCGAATGTTGTCAGCATCTTACGGGCTATGAAACAATACATGCTTAAAACATATTTTGGAAGCAAAATTGAGCTATTGTGACTATTACAACTTTCATTAGTTATTGTTAACTTAATTTGTTTATTAGCGTGAATGGAAAGCAAGACAATAAACGAATACTGTTATGTCTGTAAAATGAGTATACGTTAACGTGATAACTGTGTGCACAGAGAGTGAATCATAGTTAGGGGAAACTGTAAAGTAAAACTAGCCAGTTCATGGGACTGAGAGAACAAGTTACAGTTTACGATAATTCTGTTACTTACAGAGGTAGTTATTCTGAGATTTATGACTTTTATAAATTTGCTCTTGTGATAAACGGTTTATCAGAGCTATTAACTTGTGATTGGCCAAAAGTTAAATACGTGGGATTGTGCAGTTTACTTCAACAATTGTATTGTTTACGATCTATATCATCCAATCAGAGGACAGTACGTTCTCAAGTACTTTGTGGGCTAAGAGAATTTCTTTTTGAAGACTACGTTGAGTTCGGATGTCAGCTGTGATCACGTTCGGATGTTGATATAAGGAGCTCTGAACGGATGTAAAAACTCTACGGGATAATAGTTAAAACTTGACCGTAAAGTGCTGCAAAGCGGAGAAAAAAATGAACACGTTAAATTACAGTTATAATATGTAAATTGTGACTTCTCAATAACCAAAATCGTGACGTGTTATACAAGGCGAGAGCACAAACTGAACGTTCGTAGTGGACAACTTGTGTAATATTTGAAAGATCATTCTGTCACAGACAATCTCTTTGTTAATCCTAGTGTAACCAGTTTGGTTACTACCATAATCTGGCTATTACAGGTGAGTGTTATTGTGTATGAATGACGAAACTATACTTTAGGACTAGCACTGGCTTGGCAGTGTTTTGTATCAAACAAGTTACAATTTTTTTTAAATTTGTACTCGCAAAATACCTTTCAAATAATCGCCCAGCTAAGCGGATATTGAAAAACATTTTAATGCGACCTGTAAAGATGTGTAGTGGGGCTGGTTTCCTCTATTGCTTTTTTTAGCCTACGAACGTTACGCATTTTTCTAACAGAAAAGCGTCTGGACAAGACCGTAAAAGAAGAAATCACCGAAGGTTAATGGAAATATTTTCTGTAGGCCAAAACACAAATAACCACGCTATTTCAGACTAGCTCTTTATTGACGTGAAGGAATGATTGCTATCGACAGGGGATGGGTGATTGATTCTATATTTTTAAATTTACAGAAGACTTACGATATCATTCCTCAAAAGCAACTTTTAATCAAATAGCGTGGCCATGGAGCATTTCCTCAGTTGTGCGACTGGACTTTTGATTTCATGTCGAGGCCACAGCTCGCAGTAAACGAAGGAAAGTCCTCCAATAAAACAGAAATGGTCTCTGACGATTGTCAAGGAAGCGTTATAGGCCCTCTGCTGCTCCTGATCTATATAAACTATTTAGGAGACAATTTGAGCAGCCCTATTAGAGTGTCTGCAGATGATCGCGCTTTTTACCGTCTACTAAACTCATCAGAATATCAAAACTTATTTCAAATTAATTTTACAAGATGTTTTTATGCTGCTAAAAGTGGCAATTGACTCTGAATAGGAAAAGCATGAAGTCATCCACATGAATATTAAAAGGAGTTCCATTAATTCCGGTTACACGACAAATCATAGAAATATAAAATCTGAAAGTTGGCAAGCCACTCTCTCACTTTAACCACCCTGATTAGATTAATGTTCATATTTTAGGCCTTGCTCTCTGTGTACCCCAATACTACATTTGGTATGTGTGACTTCTGACTTCTTACACAAGGAAATTGTGGACAGAATGTTCTTTTAACTGCATGTGTAGCCTGTAGAGAACTTATACCCAAGGGACCATAGTGGAGGCGGCTATGAACAGGGAGAAAGATGTATTGTGGGCCATAAATGTTGAATCCAGTGATCTGGCTATGCAAGTGATTCAGGGAAGCAGCGTTCATTGAATTTTACTTGCAGAGGAACCTTGGGCTGTGCACTCTTCCCACTTAAGGTCGGAGCAGGAGTGCGCCGGCTTGCAAAACGTTTTACCTGAGCCACGGGACAGTCGGTCGCGAAGGTGGCCTTACAGCGGTAAGTGGGTGGAGGAAGCCATTTAAGAGAGACTGCTGTAATCTGATCTTTTGTAGAATGTCGGGACGGTCATAAAACTACAAGCATTCTCATGTGAGAAGCTGGAACGATACGACCAGAGCGGCTGGTGCATATGTTTACTGGAGACACGACTGTATCTCCATTGACGTCATGAAGTCGCCATGTACTTTTAGCAAGCGGAAAAAATATATGTTTGACTGACACGATTGTCTGGCAATTTCGTTCAGAAATTGGACATGGTAGACGTGGAAAAATGGGATTTCTTCATAAATGAGGGACTGTGGTACGGCTAGGTAGACGTTTTTTGGCGAAACATGGCGATTCTTACCGTAAGAATGACACCACTAGAGTTTAAAGTCTTCTTTTTTCAGACAAGAGAGATTTTGAGTCATTGATTGGTTTCCCTCAGGATATGCAAAGCAGAGGCTTGCTTCCTCAGCGTGGGAAACCCAGTACTGTGTCCGGATTGGCTACGAGGGCAGCAGAGCATTCCAGACGGGAGATTAAACTAGTGGAGGATAACTCGATTAGTTTGTACAACGGGGAGACTATTTTTTTTCTGATAATTCGGCTGCTGTACGGGGCTTAATGGAAAGTGATTTGATTATTTGCTTCTTTGTCTTCAGGTCCTCCCCTGGTGGAGAACTTTGGGTCTTTCCCTAGTGGGTGAGACTTGTGGTACGCAACTTGTGATGGACTAAGAGCCAGTGGCAGTTTCCAACTGTACCAACAGTGGAACCACATATCATCTCTGACATATCGTGTGTCATGAGGGTGAACTTATTCATCCTGAGTCGGCCGTCTGACGTTTGACAATTCCAGCACGTGCCGTCGTGCCTGTGAGTCAAATTGGTTGGCCACACCAGCGAATGGATGCACCTGACACTGAAATCTGCGGGGATTTCGGAACGCCGATAAGAAACTTCACCACGTTCTAACAACCAGAACGCGAGTCCGCGTAGTTTCAAACTTTTCGTGGGCGTGTCAGAACAGTGCAGCTGCCACCGCGATCCGCGCCTCGCTACAGCGTGCCGTTTTCTGCTGCTGCCGGAATCAAGGTGAAAAGGGTATTGCTACACCAGCGTAGGATTGTTAAGTGGTATTCACAGCTCCCTGTTCTCCGTGAGCCATAGTTTGTGATGTAGCTGGTTGTAGTTGATTCCATTTGAAAAGACTTTTGCCTCACAGTGGATTCATGTAAACGAGGTCTGACTGCGTTGCAAAAGGGATTAATCCAGGGGAGAACTTGTATAGTTTCCTGCCCATTGAATGTTCGTATTAGAATTACGAACAACTTAATAAGGAACGGTCACATAAAAAATGTGTGGGGAAAGCAAACCAAAGACTGCATGTTATTGGAAGAACGCTTGGAATACGCACAAGTCTACTAAACTGACTGCCAACACTATGCTTGTCCGTTCTCTACTAGAGTACCGCTGTATGTTATGGGATCTTTACGAGATAGGATTGACGGAGGACATCGAAAAAGTCCAGTGAAGGGCAGCTCGTTTTATATTGTCGCGAAATACGGGAAAAAGTCCCACGGGAATGATGCACGAACTGGGGTGGTGGAAGGATCTTTTCATGAAATTTCTATCACCAACTTTTTCCCCTGAGCACACATAGAAACAAATGATAATAATAATAATAAGAGAAATCAAAGTTCGCACTTAAATATTGAAGTGTTCACGTTTCAACGGGCTCGTCTAGAGGGGAAGGGTAGAGAAATAGTTTGAAGGTGGGTTTATGAATACTCGTGTCAGGCACTTAAGTGTGACTATCAGAGAAGTCAGGTAGATGTTGATTTACGTAATTTTATCAGTGAGATAAGTATTGTTGAAGTTTTCTACGCAGGATCTAGCGAGGTGTACAGAGTAGTCCTTCGAGTGTTTGTCACTTAAGGTTTTGCAAGGGCTGTGTTACACTCTCTAGCCAATCACATAAGACTGAGCCGGCCATATGGCCGAGTGGTTCTAGGAACTTCAGTCTGGAACCGCGCTGGTGCTATGGTCACAGGTTCGAATCCTACCTCGTGCATGGATGTGTGAGATGACCGTAGGTTAATTAGGTTTAAGCAGTTCTAAGTCTAGGGGACTGATGACCTCAGATGTTAAGTCCCATAGTGCTCAGAGCCATTTGAACCAATTTTTGTGTGTGCTGTTTTTGTGCTGTAGTGACAAGCGATTACGGTACTGCTTTACCAGCAATATAGGAGACAAATATGTAGTGATCATTAACATACTCTGTATATAAGTGAGAAATTGACAGAAGTGTTAATAATATAGAAGTAGTATCAGAATATGTAAATGAAACGAATGCTTGTAGATGTGCATTTATTTCAGGCCATTAAATAATCTTGTTAAGAAACAGACTCGACATGAAATCCGTTAATATAACAGACAAAGCTGGAGTTTCCGTTACCTCGCACCAGACGAGGAATGTAATCTTAGGTAGTATGTCCCTTCGGTCTCAAGGACGTTGCATGTAGAGCATCATTTTCAGTTGGATAAAGATCAGGGAAGAAACGGCTAACTGCATTCACCGATGTAGGGAAGCAACGAAAAACTTTCATCAGAGTGCGACTGGACCTCATTCTTCCCGAAAACGACTTCTGCATCTTCAAACATAGCTCCATTCTCAGCAGATGAATCTCCTAAATGATAGTTAGGACACGGCTTTCCTAGATGTCCATCTGTTGCGTGACAGTTTTCTGTGTGTGATGGTCCCATCATCAAGAATCACAAAAAAGAGTCATACGTCTTCAAAAAAATATTTGAGCGATCGTTCATATTTTAAAATTTAGTTAAAGTAAATTCATGGCAAAAGGTAAGAAATAAGTGTCTTCGTGCTAGTAACACACATAGCAGATACAAAATATTCAACAGCTTCATTTGGAGCAACGGCCGTGGTACGAATCTTTTCAAACGTTCTTGTACGTGTGTGACGACCACAAACTTTGTGTGTACTGTTCCGATATTACGAAGTTTTCTGCACGAAGCGTCACTCTTGACGCCTGAAGCCTTGCTGCTCGGAACAGTGTTGAAGAAAGTTTGAAGCAGCCTGCGAATATCTGACACCTGTTACCGTCATATTGTGGCTTTGTTTTGGTGCTGTACGCGGTATCAGATTTAATTACATTACAAAAGCGTTGTAGCTGAAATTCGTCGGCATTCGTTATGTTGTGGGATGTTACGTGCAACAGTTGGTAATAACACAGGAGCAAAAAGTTTACCCGTAGGCAGGACGGAAGAGAGCTGCCGCGGCAATTTTGCTAATGCACGGAACCCAAGGCCGCTCACCGAGCCTTCCTCCAGTTTAATTTCATTTGAATGCCTAGCGACGACTCTCGGCAGACTTAATATTCAGCGGCCAAAGTTACAGTGCAACCGCAAATATCACATTTAATAGAGCGGAATACAGCAAACACAGTCGTTCCTGGACGCAGTTCTTACGGAAAATTATTCCGCGCTGACAGTATTTGCAATCAACCTGTCCAAGGGACGGCATAGTGATTGTTCGCGTGTGTATTTCCAGCTGATTCAGTGAACTGTGTTGTGGGCCCTCTGCTGTCCTTAACCATCACAAACAATTTAGGAGGGTATCTACACAATCCTCTTAGACTATTTGCGGATGATTCTGTCGTTCACCGTATATTAAGGTCATTAGCAAATCAAAATTAGCCGCAAAATAATTTAGAAAAGATGTTTGTTTGTGCGAAAAGTGTCACTTTGTTCTCAATAAGGAAAAATATGAGGACGTTCACATGAGTACTAAAAGGAATCCTTTACATTTCGCTTACAGGATAGATCACACAAATCTTAATGCTGTCAGTTAAACTAAACAGTTATGGATTACAGTTACGAATAACTTACATTGGAACAATCACGCTTGCCCATCCTCTTCAGGAGTAGTGCTGCGCGGTAAGAGATCCTTACTAGACAGTACTGACTGCCGGTGATTCAATGAAATCTCTGCCAGGCACTTACGTTTGAACTGCGGAGTAGTCATAAGGATGCAAATGTAGAAGGCTTGCATTGTTTCGTCGTTTCTGTTCATAAAACAGGGAAATGTTCCTAAACGTTGTCATCCTTAATGTTTTTCGATATGTTGCAGATGCTGATAATATAGATCCATTTACATTATTCTGGGCCTGTAGTGTTATATTTATAATCTCGTTACGAGGATAAAGATTCAGTTTAGGAAACAGTCACAACAGGTTCATCAAATAAAGATCTGAGAGAAATATATTAAACTGATCTTTATAATGGATTTATGCTGGTATTTGGATAATAAATAGCCAGTTGTCAGTGAAACGAAATCAGTGCTGTAACTGTTGCTTCGATCTAACTGCGAAGTAGAGTTGCATAAAGAATTTATTTACTAATTTAGTTATTTTCCTTGTCGTAGATTGGATGACACCATTCGATTATGCCTGTCTCAACGTAAGAGAGATATACTGGATCACTCGTGTTCTTAGAACGATCTGCATGCAGAGCAGCGAGAGAAAAGCCTGCGTAATCCAGATTTGCTGGGGATGTCGAAAGTAATTGCGTGTTGTTGGTAAGACTGACAAATATTGTGGTTCTATTGTAATGGTACACGAACTGCAGCCTCCTCTGCTTCGTTGTAATGGTTATTATTTCACATATATTCGCTAGCATTAAAACTTAAGCATCTCACCTTCATGAAACTGGGACGGGTTACAGAGTACCTAACCACAAATGAAATGTTTCAGTACTACTTTTTTATATATTTTTCCAAAATTATCACAAGCTAATACGGTGAAGGGGAACAGTAGCAGAGACGTAGACGATATTTTTATTCATTCTTCATTACTATATGTGAAAGGATGAATGGCCTTTCAAACCATGATGCACAAATTTTAACACTAAAAGGCTTTTGTACTCAATCAAATGGCACATATAATTACAAACTATGTAGGAAAGTTAATCCAACAGCAACAGAGAGTTATTTAAACTTCGTGAAGGAACAAGAGTGACAGGATGTTTATAGTGCCGATAACATAGATGACAAATATAATGCTTTCCTTAACAAATTTCTCATGCTCTTTGAGAGCTTCATTCCAGTAGAGCTTTCTAAAGTGGGTACTAGAAGTGAAAGGCAGCCTGGGTGGCAGACTAGTGGGATAAGGATATCATGTAGTACAAAGCGGTAATTATATCAAAATGATAGAAGTAATCACAATCAAGATACAGTAGCCCATTACAAACAGTACTCTAAGGCGCTTAAAATGTTATTAGGAAGGCAAAGAGTATGTGGTATGCAAATAGAACAGTTGATTAATAGGATAAAATTAAAACCATATGGTCAGTTGTGAAGGAAGTGTCTGGTCAGCTGCACAAGTTCGACGATATAAAGTCAGTTAGTAATAACAATATTTTTGTTACTGATAAATCAGGTATATGTACAGTATTTAAAATCATTTTCTGAGCATTGTTGGTGAATTAAATAAAAATTTAGTTTCTACAGGGAATTACATAACTCTCTTGGCAAATGCCTTTCCAAGATTTATCTCTGAAATACTCCTCTGTGATACTGACAAGGGAGAGATTCAGTCAAGAATGAAATCACTAAAGATTAAGGACTCTCATGGATGTGATGGAGTGTCTGGAAGAATATTAAAGTACTTTGCAGCACATGTTAGCACTGTATTTAGTCATTTTTGTAATTTTTCCTTTAGAAATGGCCAGTTTTCTGAACGCCTGAAGTACTCAGTAGCACAGCCGTTTTATAAAAAGGCAGAAAGGAATAATGTAGACAATTTTAGACTCATTTATATGCCATCAGTGTTTGCTAAAGTTATTGAAAAGGCTGTGTTTGTAAGGATAATTGACCATTTAATATCACACGATTTGCTGTATAATGTACTGTTCGGCTTTAGAAGTCGTTAAACAACTGAAAATGCTATATTATCTTTTCTCTGTGAGGTACTGGATGGGTTAAACAAGAGGCTTCGAACTCTAAGTATGTTTTTTGATTTAACTAAGGCGTTTGATTGCGTTGATCACAAAATATTGCCCCAGAAGCTGGACCATTATAGAATACGGGGAGTAGCTCACAATTTGTTCATCTCTTATTTCAGCAACAGACAGCAAAAGGTCATTATCCAAAGTGTTGAGAACGGCTGTGATTGGGGGGGGGGGGTTTCTGTGTGGGGTACAGTCAAGTGGGGGGTGCCACACGTATCATTGTGGGGTTCATTCCTATTCCTTATTTATATAAATGATATGCCCTCTAGTATTAGAGGCAACTCTGTTTCTATTTGCTGATGACACTAGCTTGGTAGTAAAGGATGTTGCGTGAAACATTGTCCCGGTTTCAAATAGTGCAGTTCGTGACATAAGTTCATGGCTTGTAGAAAATAAAGTAACGCTAAATCACAGTAAGGCCCAGTTTTTACAGTTTCTAACACACAATTCAACGAAACCTTATGTTTTAATTTCATAGAACGGGCATATGATAACTGAAACTGAATATTTCAAATTACTAGGTGTTCAGATAGATGGTAAGCTGTCGTGGAAAGCCCACGTTCAGGATCTTGTTCAAAGACTTAATGCTGCCATTTTTACTATTCGAACGGTATCTGAAGTAAGTTCGACAAGCGTTTGTCTACTTTGCTTGTTTTCATTCGCTTATGACGTATGTTATTATACTTTGGGGCAACTCTCAGCATTCTAAAAGGATATTTTTGGCTCAGAAACGGGCGGTTCGGCAGTAAGTAGTGTAAGTTCCCGAACCTCTTGTCGACCCTTGTTCACCAGTCTGGGTATTTTGACACTGGCCTCTCAATACATATATTCCTTACTGTCATTTCTTGTTGACAATATTAGCTTATTCCGAACAATAAGCTGCTATACTCGACAGAAATCATACCTACATTTGGATCGCACTTCCGTAACTCTTGTTCAGAAAGGTGTGCTGTAAACTGCTGCATCCAGTTTCAATAAGCTACCACTAGAATTGAAACATCTTAACAATAATTCACGGGCTTTCAAACTGAAACTGAAGAGGTTCTTCATGGGTCACTCCTATTCTGGACAGGAGTTCCTTGTAAAATTAAACTGATTCTTATTTTATTGTTAACTGAGTTTACTTGAACGTATTGGTTGATTTTTTTCGGGTTCATAAACCTTTTATTTTTATCTTTTATTACTTTTATGTTGTAATTTCTTGTACTGACACTCCATGACCTTGGAGATTTGCTCCTCGATTTGGTCCTACGGAATTTGACGTGTAAATAAAAAATAGAAAAACAGTACAGCGCATGAGAAACGTACTTTTAAGAATAATAGCGACTTCTATCGCTTTCCATTCGCCTATGGACGCTTTTAACCTAGCTCATAATGTTCATCTGATTCCTTCGCGTGGAAAACGATGAAAATTTTTTCGATGAAGATTTAGAGATAGCAGCGTAACACTTCCTCAGACGATTCCCGAGTAATATTGCATAAGTGTATCTATTGCTCCTACATGTGGACTGTCACTATCGTAACAGTACCATTATGAATTTCGTTGAATGTTTTTATTGTTTGACAGTGAGTTAAACATTTAAAATGTACAATAAATTTGATCGTTCTTGTTTTGTCGTATGCGGTTTCATACACAGTTGCACTGCACTTTCCCAGACCGAACTAGATAAAACTAACTCATGTAGTAACTTCCACAATGAGAGAGGTGGCGTAGCTGTTAGATACTAGACCAATATTCAGAAGGACGGCTGTGTCAATCTCCTTCCGGCGATGTAGAATTAAATTTTCCATGAATGCCGTAAATTTCTGGAGGCATCCACACGATACCTTTCAGAGTGTATGGTTCATTTCCTTCCCCAATCCGAGCTTGTGCTTTGCTTCTGATGGTCCCATCGTAGACTGGATAACCTTAAGAATGATTATATTATTGATACTTACAATAATTTCGCGCGTTCCTACCACTTCATATCGCTTCGAACTATAAATCCTCAGATGCATATGATGTGACACGAACACCTAAATTTGTAACTTCTTTATTTAGAGGCATTATACTGGATGGTAATGTGTAGGCTGTAAGTATCGTATGGCAGAGAAATTTGGTAGATATGCTAATGTTTTAATGCAGAGCCGATTTACACTGGAAAAACATTAGTTCCAACCTTGGCCACCAGGTGATAATCTGAGCTGTCTTTCAGTATCCCTGTGCATATTTACTTTAACTCGTTCTGATTTTCCTTACGATATCAGTGGATACTTGGGATAGATTCCTGTATCTAAAACTATGATAAAGAAGTTGTGTAAAATGCTACTTATCTATGTCGCTACAAATAATATTTGCATGATGTACAATTTTCCACACGTGAGGTTTCTCAACAACCTACTGTGATTCGCAGAGAGTAGCTTCTGCTCTACCAGGAAATTTCATCTTTTTCTGAATTCAAATATGCTCTAGGCTCCTCTAACACATGGACGCTGTGAGTATTGGTCAGTAAGTATTTCTCCATTTTATAAACAGGAGTTCAGCGTGCTGTTTATCAATCACCAACAGCTGTTCGGTGTACCTGAGAATCTATAAACTTGACAAAGGAAAAGCGTTAATTACGCATTATAGTCAATGAAAAATTTAATATTCATTCGATCAAGACCCTGTGCATTGTCAGTTTGGAGCAATCGTAACTACACTGACGGAAATGGGAAATATCATACCATGAAAAAAACTACCCAGTACTTACCAAATTTAGGGAAGACATTCTTTATGTAAAGAGATTAGGTGTTTTGTGTATGTTCTGGAACACTTTTTAGATCCTCTACGTTTGTGTCATGAGGGTTTGGTTCATCAGTGATGTCAGAATTCTGATCAGTGACGTTGTCAGTCTTGTAAGTGACGTGATCATTCTTATTAGTCACGAGCTACACGTTTTCTGCCTACCGTCCCTCCTCTTCCCTTCCGCCTATCACCAACCAGTCACAGCGAAGTATTAAAAATGAAGCAGTCAATTAAAAAAAAATCAAAACGGTGGGAATACCCGCTTTGTGTTAGCGGGAAATTAAAAACTCTCTCTTTCCTCCCCTACCTGCAGCCAAGTAAAAATCCAAAATGATGGAAATAGCTCAATTGTGCTATTGGGAAATATAAAACCCCCTTTCCATCTTCTTATCAATCAGAGTGCAGCATTAAAATGAGGGGTGACGGCGACGTTGGAGAATTCAGTAAGGAAATGTTATTTTACCTCCACTTGAAAGCGAAATAGATTTACATACCTCTAGGATAGTATTAAAATGATGCGTAATAATGGTATCCATTTACTTTTTTCTGTCATGGTTACGTAAAACTGTGAAAAGACACACTGAAAATTTATCGCTTCTCCCCTCTCCCCCAGTAGAGCCAGGTATTATAACAGCCATTAAAATGAAACCTCCAGTCACAATGCAGCTCTCGAGATGACTGAGTGTTTGTGTCGTCCTCATCATTAATGAAATTGGCGCGTTTGGACTGAGCAGAGGTTGGGAATTTGTACAGGCGCTGATAACTGCGTAGTTGAGAGCCTTACAAACCAAACATCATCATCATAATCAACAATGTAGCTCATTGCCTGCACAGCCATGCATGTTAACGTACGATTTATGGGATGGGGAAGTGCATCAGCCTCGGATCGAGTTTGGTAGGCCAGCTTGGGTGTGGTTTCAGGCAGTTTCTCCCGCCCCAGTAGGTGATTTTGCACGATCCTAATAAATAGTTCCATCACTGAACTGTCCTTGTTGAAAACTACTTCTCTGGAGTATAAAAGTGGCACAGTTGTATTTCTGTACTAAGTACACGAGTCATGTCTCATTTACATGATTTGCAAACATTTAAAAAATTTTTGCCTATTTTCACAAGAATAACACGGCACACAGTCAATCGGAGTATAAATGTTGTGTTCTGGGGTAACGGGGTGGCAACAGGGAGGGCATCTGGTCACTACTCTCAACTGATTATGACAGATACATTAATAACCATGCCGATCCTGCTCTAAAGCAGGACAAAGGTACAGTAAAAGGAAGAAAATGAAGAATCGCAATGTTCCCCATCTTGACTGTGCTAAACATTTGCAAACTAACTGAAATATTTAACACAAAAATTACATATGCTGTATTTACGCATCCAAAATAGATCTCAATAACTTAAAAATACCTGAATATTGTCAATCACGTTCCAATAAATATGGTTTTTGTACTGACTCGCCATTCACAGCTGTGAATGGCTATTGTAGCTATGTATCATTCGTTATGGACAACTAAAATTAGTTTAAAACAGTTCTTAAGAGATGAGTTTTGCTTTCAATATTTCATAAAACTTCAAAAAACGCGAAATAAAATGAAATGTTTATTTATGCCCATGTCGTGCTTCTCTATGCCAACAAATAGCAGCTCTCAAAGTTCGAGCCGAGTACCATGCTTCGTCTAAGACACATCGCAGCTCCAAATTTTTATTGTCTACAAATGCTTGTTAAATGTCACAATATTCAAAAATATCTTCTAAAATCCATCAGTGATTCAGAAAAGTGCAATATTTACCTTATAACGGTATCTAAAGACTCAAAGGTATTTTAATCTGGCGACGTGTGCTGTCATCACTAGGATAGCAGTGAAGATAACAGATAACTTCTTCTTTTTCTTCTTCTTGAACTCTATTTTATTCGAAGCTCCCATGCCGATTTCTCGTGCTGCGTCCAAATGCTTCTATCTTGTGCTACTTCCTGTCAGTTATTTATGCCCAGCCAGTTGCTTTTCATTTCAGTTTCATTACAGATATACTCCTTGGTCTCTTACCAAATGACTTCCCCATGAACATTCTTCTTGTTTCTTTTGCATTCCGCCAAATATCCTGCACATTGAAACATTATGGAATTTATTGTGCTTATTATCGCTGCTTGTTATGATAGGACGTGTATGTGTACAGTGTGTCTTCTATTCCAGTTTTGCGATTCGTTACCGTACTGCGGACCAAAGATTTCCCTATACGCTTCGTTTTCAAATGCTTGTAATTAGTGTATTGCTAGGTAAATAAAAAACATGTCCAGCACAGGCTGTGTCCAACCACTTCTGACTCCTCTCAAAAACTGTTTGCTCGCTACTACTCCCGATAATAATATCTCAGACTCAGCAGAATAATTGGTCAACTTTGCAAAGATGTATTAACTTCCAACTTTCATAGCTCTCATCCTCACTTTTAAGAATTTTGTGGGGTGATTCTTGCCTAACATGTTGGCACAGATTAAAAACAAAATTCTTACATAATAAAACTGAGAAAAATTGCAACAAATATTTTGCAAAAGTGGTAGAACATATGTACATAATAGGAACTTAATGAGCTATATAAAGTAGTGAAGAAAAATAATGTCCAAGTGTCATCTTGTGCATGAAAATACTCATCTCCACCTGACATTAATAGTACTCCATTTGACAGGGTAACAAAATGTTATTTATAATTCTCCTAGAGTGCCAAAAATGTCTTTCAGTTGTGTAGATGGAAATACTACAAATAATTGCAAATAGTGAAAAGAGAGAAACTAATACACAAGTATCATTGTGCAGGTAAGCTCTCATATCTGCATGACATTGGTGGTAGTTCATTTGATATGACTTCAAAATTCAAAGAGAGTAAAAATCATCTGGCAACAGTAAAGCAGGTAAAGAAACACATGTTTCAAGTGCAGCAGACTCAAGGGCAACTAACTCTATGTCCACTGACATCCACAGAGATATGTTAATATAATCATTTGACGACACTCAAGTTTGAGGTGTAAGCTGACTGAGGAACCCATTAGATACATTATGTCCACTGGCAACCACACCAAAATGTTTTAGTGTGTCACTCCTTCTCATATTCAGATGAAGATACTGTATAGAATCAGTATTAACAGTATAAGGCACAAGTAAACATCGTTGAATACAAAGAATTTATGAAGATCATAAAAGAATTGACGTATCCCTTTGAGGAAACAGGTTCTCATAATTGATATAGAAGATCAAAAGTCTCATATATGACGCAATAACAGAAATTAATCATATTGAAAAAATGAAAAATAGAAAATTATAAATGCCTCAATATAAGAGTCAACATTGCAGAAGAAGCACTTAAGCTCAGTGGTCAATGATCAGCACATGACTCAAAATGTGTATGACCACAGATAATTACATAAGTGAGGAAAGTTTCTTGAAGTACAGTTATAAAAAATGTTCAAATTTGTGTGAAATCTTATGGGACTTAACTGCAAAGGTCCTCAGTCCCTAAGCTTACACACTACTTAACCTAAATCATCCTAAGGACAAACACACACACCCATTCCCAATGGAGGACCTAACTGCACAGTCCATGACTGCAGTGCCTTAGATTGCTCGGCTAATCTCATGCGGTGACGTACAGTTATAAATATAAAGTTTCTTCCAACCACATAGTGGCAAACGTTTTCTATATATATTCATTTACTGATGGTACAGTACACAGCACACCAGAAAATACTCATTTTGAACCAGAGCATGTCAAATGTGTGACACACAACATCTTTGAATGCCATACAGATTTGTCCAAAGAGATTAAGTGTGACATATTTAAAAAAATGTTACAGTTAATCATAGATCCCAGAGTTGATGTATACATAGCACTTACATGTGATTTAAATGATTATACAACCGAAAATTTGCATTTCTCGAAGATACATTCACATACTCGGTAAAATTACAGGTAAACATTCCAAGTACATGTAATCCAATTTCTGTGGTAGATATGTAAGAAAGAAATATCTGAGTAAACAAGCAATTCCTTATTATTCAGTATAAGTGACGTGAAGTCCAGTGAACTTAAGTTGGTAAAGAATGTCATTTGTTATGACTGCATACTCAGTTTAGTTGTCATAACTTATTACATATGCAATCACTGAGTAATAGGTCTGTGATTATCGCAAGTACTTTCTTATTATTTAAACATAATTACTTGTATGCTATGTTTACGTGATGAACATTGAGCAGAAAATAGTAAGTAGTTGCACAAGGTTACTATCGTTAGATGTTGAATGTCAATTTGTTTGTGTGTAGAATCAGAATTGTATGTAGGTAGAATCGAGTAGTTTCATAATCTTAGGGTGTTAGAATTGTGTGGTCACACACAGTTAATCACAAGAGCAAAATAAATACAACATTCAAAAGATATATGTAACATAGCAAATAATAGTGACATAACTTACTCTAAGATGCATCACAAAAGATTGATCCTCTAACTGTTCAGTAGTAGCTGAAAGAAATGGTTTATGAACCGAAAATGAAGCAAATAACTTCTCTTTAGCTTCAATATTGCTTAATGATAAGAGAAGAAAATGATCATCTAACAATCAGTAACTTAACATGAAGGAATTCACTCCATCACTGCTGTAGCAGAACTGTAATAGAAAGTCTGAAATAAAACTGTTTAAATAGAAAGCCACTGTATTGCAGTAACTTATTTTATGCAATTGTTTACAACATGCATAAAAATGTAGCTGATCAACTTGCAACAAGGCATAAAAACACTACAATCTGAGAAAAAAAAGATCTCAAAGTGTATAACTTATTTATATAAGTCAGAGATCAATGTTTTTAAAACGACTGGAGACTTCATGAATGTCTAGATCTCTGTGACAGACAACTGCAACATTTACATTGTTAGAACCTATCTCGTTAGCTACATATGTTACATCCTGATCACGAAATATTGTTAACTTCCTACAAATACATAGAGTTCTGTGTTCTCTTTATTACTTCTGCAATAGAGAAGAATTCAGTTATGACTGTGTCACACACAAAAAATGAAGTATAGTAAGTGTACATAGTAATAAGTAGAAAAACAAAAGTTTTTACTCAGAAAATTACATGTTTCGGCTTTTCAGAGCTAGAAAATTTTGCTTCACTCGTATCTCAAATTATTCAGCAGTACAGAAAAAATCGTTGTAAAACTATCCATGCTCAATGCTCAACAGATACATCCATGTATGCACTCTTATCTCCAAATGGATGAAAAGAAAATGCATCATGTGCAGGCGCTGGTTTTTCATACAGGAAAAAGTTTCATGTTTTCTAGAGGTTTTTAATGTATATAACAGGTATGATTGGTATCTCCAACTGTAATTCATGTTCTTTCCATAATCGATAGCTCTTAACGCCATAACACATCTCGTCAGTAGCAGCAGAACTTCAATAGTATTGTCAACTCAGATATCCTTTCATGACAAAATAAATCTCTTTTTAAAATGTCACTGTGACTCTACCTTTGAATAAAGTGAGCATAAACAGAACCTCCATGTATAAAATATCTAGTACAGCTGTGGGTTGCTTTTGTGTGAAGAGTGTAAACTGTCTGCCTTGTCTTGTTCCATAAAGAATAATAATCCACTTCATATAATACACCATAATTGCACCATAGTATAGCATAATTGCACAATTATAAACCATAACAACATCATGGGACCCACGTGACAATTCTGAAGCTGAATTCCTCTTCATATTCTATATCTATATCGCACAGTACTACCTAGATTCATCATGTGTATGCAAACAACTCTGAAATCATCACTCTTCAAAATACTTCCTAAATCGCAGAGAAAGCATCAGTCAGAAATGTTCTTAATTAAACTACTGTCCATCAGAAACACCTTTCTCAATTCAGAATCTCATTCAAAATAAAGCCAGCAGTTATACCTCTAGAATTCATGATCTACTTCACAAAATATGTGTCAACAGAGGAAGTATTCTGATGCACTTTCCTGAAAAATAACACAGTATTCTGTCCGGTGAAGGTAAAGCAAATTGTACATCACATGTTATCACAAGACACAACAACCTTCATTATATGTACAAACTATCTTCTTAAAGAAAAAATGATTATCTTAGAATCTCAAATGAAGTCTACATTTTTAAACCAAGATCTCAAAAAAAAACCTTCTCAACTTCTGAAACAAGATAACAGTATTACATTTCAATCAGATACTTCACCAGTAAACTCAGAATAATACCAGCTGAATACAAATTGTTCACAGGTGGCTTACCATTTCATATTTTCATAATACAAATATAGATGTAAAAAAATTGTCTGTTTCTATTGTATTGTCACCCTGTCACATTATGTGTAGAAAATTAAAAGTACTGAGTGTTTCAAAAATGACTTAACAACTTAAAAAATTTATATAAACGTATTGAAAGAAGATGTAGAGCTTGGTTTAGTGGTATTTGGCAGGTAAACACATCTAGTTTTTTTAACCTTTAACTTAAGATGTTGTATGTGGCTCTGGTTGTTATCCTGCACACGTCCCATCGGAAGTAAATTTCTTCCCAAACTCGTAATAGCATTGCAGGTGTAAATTGTTCAGTGGCGGTCTAAATTATTGTCCTATGTTAAAGTCGAGAAGCTGGCACAGGAAGTACAGACACAATATCCTTGATGAATCCCAAGGTCAATTTCGTAGGGCTGTTAACAAAACGTGGTCTCACTCCCTAAATGACGTCATCAGATGTGCGTGGACGACTTGATGATTTCTCATGTCTTACCGTGACCCTGTTAGTACCAAATATTTATGCCATTCATAAATTGTAGGCCTACTAGGAGGATCTTTATCGAACTTGGTGTTGAAATTACGCTGAACTGTTGTCACACATTTCTGTTCTTCAAACAGAAACACACAGCTAAAACGCTCAGGTCCAATGAAGGCAACCATATTTAATGCAACTGAAGCTAGCGCTGTTTAAGGTGCGATTCTGTACTAGCAAAGTACGCGAAACAAGATTTGACGCACTTCCCTGGAAATTGACACTACAATCATCTCCGTAAGTACCATGAATTAATTTATATGAATTTTCAAAGTTGTAAAGTCCTTTTCGAAACACGTGTACTTCACTTCACATAACACAAATCATTGATCGCTACCATTCATAAAAATTCTCTATTCCGTAGACCGACAGTAAGAGAAACATTAAGAGATATACAGATTAGTTGAGTATGAAACAATGCAGAAAACTAAAGTAAGAAAATGTACTGCAACAGCTGGGGCACATATGCTCGGCACTGCATATGTTTACCAAACCACAGCAAAGTTTGCTATTCTTTGTACACTTCGATGTTCGATAAATGATGAAGACTTCTTGATTTATGTGTGAATGTGGTTTCATGTTCCATAGTATTTGCATGTGCAATTCACCGTATGCCTAAACGATCTTCGTACACCAAGAAAAACGTGCTACTGAAAGGCATCCTTTATGATATAAACGATGGGATTTGAGCAACACTTTCTGGCCCACCTGTAAACTGTTGATGATTACTCTTGGGTTCTGTAGTTCCTTCCTCTTCTCTTTTTTTGTAGTAGATTTTGCAGCAGATTTCGTTAAAAGTGTGAATGACACAAAATGACCACAAAAACAAATCAGTGACCATGTTTAGATCTCTTAGCAGGACCGAAAAAGTCAACACCAGCTAATTCTCTTAGTTTCACAAAAATTATCGGAAGTAGTGGTGTTCTGTGCGCAACGGTATGTGGTTTTGCCTTTTGGCACAGTTTTGCATTTTGCCAAGACCGTACGAACGCGCTTTTCCATATTGTCGATGTAATATGTATCGTATAACTTAACTGCGAGAAAATGTTTGTAATCAAAACTAGCGTTTCTCTGAACGGATGAGTTTTCTCTCATACCGTAACTCTCATTCCAGTGATTGTGTCCTGCAAATATATCACGTTCACGAGAGAAGTGATTCGCATTTCCAAAATTAGTGCGTTCATTGTGATTTCCAACGCGATAATCATTGAAGCTATTGGTATCTTTATCACCACCGATCTTTTCTTCGATATCGGCATGCTATAACTGTATTCGTCTTACTTCACGTTTATTTTGCTGTTAATTGTCATTTGCTCTTCTTTAAAATGTTACAGAGACTGAAATTCATCGGTATCAGCCAACGGAACCGGCGAGAATCGTCTGGCCTTTTGTCTGAATAATTGTTCGTTTACGTCACTCTCTCGGATAATTCTTCGAGACGTTTTGCAACAATCAACGACTGATTTTGCGTCTTTGAAACTTAAGTGTTAGTCTGTAACTGCAAGGAGTCGAACTTATGTGCTATTTCCTATACATGCAATTTTTCTTGTGAAGTCTGTTGTCTCACCTCAACAATATCAAGACTGTACATAGTCAAGCCTGGACTCAAGTTTATTAGTATCGGAGTTCAGTTACTAGAGTACGTGAATTTTAAACCATTCTGAGATTCCCTCGAATTTACAATTTACGTTATCATTAATCTCTTCGTTGGCTTCTTTGATCTCTTCATGAAGTTCATTATTGGATTTCTAATCTCATCAAGTGAGCTAGTATTAGTTGTGTAACATTACTACTGAAAAGAGGAAGACAAAATTATTTTGCTCTGTAGAAGTCATAACAGAATCGGATTGTGTCATGGTATTTTGGTCTCCTGAATTGTGTGTAGTTCCCTGCTGTTCATCACGCATGGCTGGCAAATAATAGCCTGCTCTCTTATTATTCACAGTATTGTTCGAAAGTTTCCTGACTTCACTATCCTGAAAGGAAGTTTCTACACCATGTCTCAAATTACCCGAACCTTTAATTGAATTAATTATCGTCTTCTCCATTCCTGCAGGTGATCTAATTTTCATTGTCGTTATGGCTACAGTACACAATACAGAACAACTATTTTAAGAAAAACTGTTACTTTCACTATTACAAATTAACTGCTGAACTAGAAAATGGAGAAAGTAAAAAGTTTTGAAATAATTCGAAGTAGCACACAAGCAACAATAAATGCTATGCCGCAACTACTGACCAAATACTGTTGCATAAAATTTTGCAAATGCAATAGCAAGAGGAAGCATCTGTAACTGCGACATCGTCCAATGAAACGAAATCCTGGCAGACAGGTTCGCAGGTGAAGCCAGTTCGTAATAAAAAGATCTACAGAACTATGTGACACTGAATCTCTCACAATAATAATGAGAATAAAAGATACCAATATTAGTTACTCTTTCTACAAATAACAAAAAATCAGTTTTCACGTGCCTGACTGCAAGTTTTAAAATATTCTTTAACGACTCCAAACAACTCTTCTGCAAAGCTCCTGTAAGCAACAGACAACGTACCTCGTGTTGCCGCTGCAACTGTGTGATCAGCACCACGCTAAAATTATTTAAGAAGCAATACTGCGACCCAAGCAGTGTGAAAGCATGGTCACAATAACTGCAACAACTACTACCATTCTTTTGTATATTTTCAAATTGAATGATAAGGAAGGGTTTGGTCCACTAGCCGTAAACGGCGCAAAAAACGAGAGAAACAAAGACTTTAATTTACTGTATTCGAAAAATACGATATTTGAACTCCGACAAACTTTACACTGGCCTTAATTATTCCGCAATGTCTACACTCAATAAACATATCTCTGGCCACAACAAACATAAGAATATTACTCTCAATGTATGCATACACAAATCTGACAAAACTCTTCCAGTGCTCAAGCAAGCAACAACTATGTGCAAAAATAGGTAAATTAGCAAAAACTTCTCAGGTAATTAAATTCTGCAGCTTAAGGGGTATCTCTCTCTCTCTCTCTCTCTCTCTTTATGGTACAAGAGACCAAAGAAGGTGAGAAAGATGTGACATAACCAGAGACAATGGCTGGTTTGATATCTTGTAAAAAAAGTTATTGATCACTTATACCTACATTATTAATGATCCACATCCACATACAGATTGCATCACAATATGTAAATGCAATTACAGATGTCTATGAAAATTCAAGTAAAATAAAATAAAACTATATGCAGGATTTTGCACTCTTTGGAAGCACAATGAAGCTTCAGATTAAATGTTTTCATATGTAAATTATCTGTGTCATTGATCAAAATCAGGGCATTATGTTATTTTAATATGCAAGTACATTACAGACCTATACAAAAATTCGAGCAAAATAATATTGTATGACTTGTAAGATATGACAGCACTTGCAAGCACAATGAGGCTCTAAATAGACCCATACACAAATTCTCCGTATCATTGTTGGAATGCACACAGTGTGGATATTGGCACTACTGCTAGAAACTTTTAGATTCAGGAGCACTCGTTAGTGACAGAAATTAAATGAATGTATAACGCTTGCAAGTTCTATAGAACTTCTAATTAAATACTTCCACTTCTAAGCTTTCTGTGTAACTTATTAAAATACACGCAGTTGGTATTTTTATTGTCATATGCAAGGTGTGAAACTATGTACATAAACTTTTTGTGATGTATTCATTTGTAACATATAATTTAGGGTGATTTATGCATTTTCGGTGTAATTTGACACATTTTGCGGTAATTTGATAAAATTTCTGGGTAATGCAATACATGTTTGGCGTTATTTCATATACTTTCGAGTTAATTTGATTCAGTTTGTGTGTATTTTGACACAGTTTGAGGATAATTTGACACAATTTTGAGATAATTTGGTACAGTCTTACGGCATTTGTATATATTTTATATGTGCATACATCATCAAAAATTACATATTTGCTTCATTATCATCTCTCTGGTTTATACACTACAGTTAATTTCTTCTATCTCTTTGTAATGCTAATTTTATGTAGACAACAACATCATTGTGTCTTGAGTTGATGTTTCAACTTGCTTTGGCTTCTCGCAGCTATCAGGATAAATTCTGAAATTGCTTACTAAGCATCAAATTAGACTTGCTGATGTCAGCACGTGCAAAATGATGCAGTTTCAAAGTATGTCATTTTTGCTGATGATTAAAAAGTGAGGTTTGGGCAGTTTGTTTCATTTTGTTATGAGTCCTTACGAAGGCAACATTATAAACTACAAAACAAAAACAAAAAACAGGCACAAAACCAAAAGAAGCACGTAGGGAAGCGTCAAAAGAAGTAATAGCTGGTTCTACACTGAGAGGAATTACTAATAAATATAGAATAAACTTATTCTGCATGTAATAATATTATATATAAAGTAATTGACTGAATAGTCTGAGGTTAATTAATTCTCAATCATCCACAAGAAATACAGTATACCAATACAATGAATATAATATTTATAGAGTCTCCAAGAATTACTTAATGCAGGTAAACTATTCTCAATTTAAGATCCTACTCTAGCTGTATCTAATGTAGGGAAGAAGATGTGATTCAAGAACCAATTACTTCAAGCTAACATCAGACTTAGTGAGTTAAAATGTAAAATAACAGTAGTTATTTGGTCTCTTACCATTAATTAATAGTTTCAGAACCAAATCAAACTGTACCTAACGCTGGATACAGAAAGTCACCTTATGGTTTGTCAGAGGAGAAGAAGCTACAGTTTATAAAAAAAAAAGTTCAACTTTCCATGACACACGTTTATCAGAGATGAGGGCAGCTGTTCCCGAAGACGAGAAATGAAGAAGTTAAATACAACATATTTATGAAAGCATGAAAGCAGAGGGTTCAGAAGAAGAATAAAATGAAAGGGGTGATTACTAGGAGGAAGATTATGATTATGAAAAGGAAGAATAAGAATAAGATAACATTCACGACCGGAAGACGCTCTTCATCAAGTTGCCACCCGATATAGATCCGAATCAATTGGTGGAGCGATTAGTATTCTTGCTGGCATGGAAAATGCTGATCAATAATTAACATGATAACTAAATACCATCTGCTAATGATAAACTGTGATGTGTATCAGTTATTTCTGAAGTTGTGAAAAAATAAAGTGAAAGACTGGAAAGCTGCAGATGATAAGATTCTCTTACCTATACTGGGTAACACGATGAGGGAAACATGAAACTCTTACCATAAAATGTTGTTATTGTTCACTTTCGAAATTCTCAGCGGTAAGTTTGCTTTACACTGGTGCTCATATGAGTGAATTTACAACCAATCGTTCAGTAGGTACATGAATTTAATCCATGGTACACAAAGTGAACTACTGTCACCTACCAACCTATAATATATCTAAGTGGTTCCAATAAACAGCCTTTGGGCGTCTTAATAAGCAATACAGACAATTTAGACATGGAAAAATTTACTTTGAAAGGTCATTGTGCCTGCAAAGTGTGTAAAATCTTGTATATAACGCACTTTGTTGTGCTGATGACGGCTTTTCCATAACTTTAAGAGTAGCGTGACGACTGAGAAAATCACAGATGTAGAACATTTTAAATCTCATACTCTGTTGCGTCTTAAACCAACTAGGGAATTCACATCGAACATTGAATGCTGCCATGTGTTGGCACACACATGCAACAGGTGGACATAAATAAGTATTTGATTTAATTTCGCGTTTTCTGACGTGCCGTAGAATACTGGAGTTAGAATTTACTTTTGACAGCTCCATAACAGTAATTCGTTAATTACATTGCACAAGCAAACGGTTTTTAACTATTTACGGAAATAATGTTTTACACTCGTTGTAATATTCAAAAGCTAACGACATGTAGCTTCCAACGAAATTCATGGCTATAGCTGACAAGTCTGCCCATAAAGGAGTTCTTTTAATGTAGCAGATAATATTTTTGCTGTAGTTTTATGCATTTCCGGTATTTTTCAGTTGGTGTGATATATATTAGACGTCGTAATTCTGTGAATATATTTCTTTTATAAATATGTCAGGTACTTCAGATAATTTTTTGCACAGCCAAGATGGTGCTGCATTGTGATTGTCTGTTCCACCTTCTTGGATTTTTGAATGGCTCGCGTATGGTTAGGGGAAAGGGGTCTTCCCATGAAAGCAAATGGGCTATTTCCACCACTCTGAATTATTTTTGATTGGCTGTTTCATGTTTGGTACTTGGCTCCTATTGGTTGGAGATAGGGGGTAGGGAAAGCAAGGGGAGGGACAAGGGAGTGTAAAGGCTTGGCTTGTCGCTGATGAGGCTGGTAATGTCATTGATAAAACTGATGTCACTGAGAACAATGATAACGTCACTAATAAGCTCCAGTCTTCATTAGGTGTGTATACAAAAGCGTTCGAAGACGTACATGCAATACATAATAATGAGCATTATCTGATTAAATCTTCATTCCATTCGGAACTGATGTCCACCATAAACTCGACAGGTACGTTTGCAGTTTTCTATTCGTTGTTGAGTGGTTGAAAACAGTAGCCGAATTACCATGCCGAATTTCTTGTGTTATCTGAAATACATGTCATTTCATTTCATGGGACTAACTGGCTGGAGCATGATATGAAATTATATGTTTCGGTCTATGGATAGCAAAGGAATGGGCGAACCAGTCAAAGATCTGTGTGAATTAGAGCCTGGGGCCTTGCACTATCTTGCTGGAATTCTCCATTTGGTAGATTGGTCATGAAGATATGACAGCAGAGTTTAACATCCTTGCTACTTTGTTCAGCCTTCCATCAACAATTGCAAAATCATTCCTGCTGTTATTTCCAATAGCTCCATACACTATGAACCCAAGAGTTGTAGAGGTAAGGGTCTGGAGAATCGCTGCCTTCTGTGACCTTCTTTAAGTTCGTCTATGAGAATGACTGTGTCGGTCTGATTGCCACAGACAGAAGAGGAACCTATTGATTAACACCACAGAATTGCACTCATTGTCCTAGTTGACTCTGATGTGTGTGGATTTGTGCCTATGTTAAACAACAAGTGGCAGCTCGAGATCTCAACTCAGCTTTCAGTAATCTGTTTCTGACGGTTTGTGGTGGCGTTCCACCAGTAGTCTCTTTCCAGATGTCACGTGTTGTCATCCATCCATTTGTCAGAGCCCGTCGAAAAATCTTCTTATCTGCTACTGGTGAAGTCATGGCGAAAGACGAGTACTTACTCCTCTTCCCACTATTCTCTTGAGTTCACTGCGACCACTAAGCCATCTACCTGTACAACATTTAGGTACGATAGTTCCACGTTCCTCATGCCAATGATTCCTATCTTCCTCGACGTCCGAACTATGGCGACCGCACACCCTCTGGATATGTTGCTTCTGATCTCCACCTCCAGTAATGTCAGGCACAGCAAACCATTATTTACTCACGTCATTCTCGATATGTGACACTAGCTTTGTTGCACACTGAAAATAATCTCACATTAGAAGAAAATTTAGTGAACATATCCTACAGACATGGCTATACTAGAGTGTCAATTTGGTTGTGTCCAGTCAAGCTGTTCAGGGTGAAACATTTTCCTTCCTCATCATTCTATTTCTCTACATCTCGTTGCCCATTTGCGAGTTCCTTTAACTATCTGGTTTTCGTGTAGCAGTGCAAGTATTTTTAAACGGAAAATTTAATATTTCTCTTTTTTTCAGATCCAACATCAGAACATTCAAAGGCACACTGGATTGAAGTTTTCGATCGGTTTGTTGATACGGTGCATCGGTTTAGTAACGAATGAGTGATAGTCCCTAGTTTTGAAACATTCTCCAAAAAATAACATTAAGAGAAAGAGGTGACTATGTAGTGAAACGTCCCCTTTGAACAGTTATACATGACTGTGCTTAAACTGACACACAATATTTTTAGCGCAAAGCAATCTGACTTTCAATAATCCCTACAAAAGAGTGGCCCTGACTAACATTAACCTATACCTTTCACAAATTACTTACCTCACCAAAAATCCTCGTTACTCGAACTACTGCAATACAGCGAGCGCAACTACTGCCATCTAAATAAAAGAATCAAACTACGGAAGGCACTAACTACGGATAGGCACAGTTAGCAAATGAAAGATTTTAATAGAGAACAAACAATGTATTTACCTTAATAGTCAGTATATATATATGTATCAGTTCATGACATCAATTCTTACAAATTTCAAAACTCCTCCATCTCTCTCCCCACGTCCACCACTGCTGGCGGCTCACCTCCAACTGCGCAACGCTAAGCGCTGTTAACATCCAGCTGCCCAACACTACAATGGCAGACAACAATGCAAACTAGCCACAGACTGCGCACAGCACAGCCATTGATTTTTCATACAGAGCGCTACATGGCGTTACCGATAAAAAAAACCTAAACGGCCTACTTACATAGCCCCCATGCTCCCCACAAAAAAATTTACAAATTATTTTGGGCACTGGCCAATACAGATTTGAATTTTTTTTATAATTATGATTACAATAACAAAGAAATCAAATGCACACACTTATTGATACAATGTTGGTCAAAAGCTAAAATTTTCTCACAGTCCATAAATACAGTCCTGATAATTCATCACAGTAAAACAGCAGTGTTTTTCTAAAAGTCTGAGCAGTAAAAGAAAATGCACATGGAAGTAGTGGATTTCCATATAGTCTTGAAGTAGTGTTGTCCTTCCAACAGAAAGACAGTGCTGACTCTTGACATGCAGACAGGTAATGGGCCACAACAGAGCAAACCCACAGCAGAGTCAGTCAAAGTTTTGAAGAATATTTGTAGGTTGGTCATCACAGAGCAGACCCACTGTATTCCTGGTAGAGATTATGTTATTGGTGGGCCACCAGAGGTGCAGACCCACTGCAGTCCTTGTAGAAATATTGGTATTTGTGGGTCATCAAAGGTGCTGACCCACTGCATTCCTTGTATAAATAATGGTATTGTTGTGTCATAAAAGGTGCAGATCCACTGTAGTCCTTGTAGAGATGGCCAGCAGCCATCTGTTGCAACCGTGCAGGTGCACAAACACCATCGAAGAGTATTGTAGAGAATATAGCTAGTCCATAAACCACCACTTGTCCACTCACAAAGAATTTGTTTGAAATGTCCTTAGAACCAGCAATGCTGTTATCCAGACCCTTGCTGAATTATCAACACATGTGCAAACACTATCAGTCCCTACTTCTCACATACACTATTACCAACAGAAATGTGTGCAGTGAAATGTAATTTACAAGTTACTTAATTTGATGAACTGGTGTCAATTAAAATTTTATAACATGAGAATACAATAACAAAGGTACAAAATATATCATTAAAGAACATAATAGTTCAGATAACATTTGCAGTAATAGAGGCTATACAAAAGAATCGAAATAACATATACATCAGTGTTACAAAAATTATTACATATGTACATACATAAAAGATCAGAATAACTTTGAAACATCAAATTCACACTTGAGAATTAGAACAAAACAGAATAAATGATGTGTAAACATCTTTACGAAGTAAGTAACATGTTATTAATGCAACTTATATTTGAGAATAACAGTGTTCCTCATCATAGTGAATGTAGCTTAGTATTAAAAGAGAAAAAATTCTATGAAACAGTACCCAGAGACAGGAAGAAAATAAATACATAAGGGTACACAAACACATAGTGGGATAACACAAAAGGTAAGGACAGGGTTTGTTTTCAGTGTGACATTTGATACTGCAGTCCAACCGAAAACTTCATTCCATAGATCGTCCCTCCTATTTCAACATTTGCTCCAGCCAAAAAAAATCCTATCCAAGCATGCTTTCTGTATTCTGTTCTCATCCTCTTTCAAAAATAGTTTTTCTCCAATGTACACTACTTTTTTGGCGAAACCATTTTCTTATAGCTTCTCAATGCTTTTCTTCCAATTCATCATAGTTAGTTTCTTATATAGCTTACCCCCTCTTAAGCTAACTTAAACCTACTAAACTCAGATGCTAAACTAAGTGACGATGCAATGCAGGAGCACAAAACAATTAACACAAACAGCAATGACAAAAAAATGGCAATTGGCAAAGCAAGCTACAGTAAATCTAAATTACCAAGCAATACAACATTACAACTGATATGAACCAATGTGCAGCAACAAGAAAAATAAATAAGTAGTAAAACTAGCTTAACAGAGTAATACAAAGTGATATTTAGTAGCACTATGCCTGGCAAACAGCAGCAGCAAATGCAATAACTTGTATCTAAACATGACAAAGCTCAAGCAGAAAAAATATTACAGTAAAGACATCAATGCAGAAAAGAGAAATGTCTATTCACATATTAATATCTATGTCATTAAAGTGAAGCACCACAAAACTAATTCTACAAAAGATATTACCAAGTAGTTGAAAAGAAAATTAAGTATGCAGTAACTGTTATTAATCCCTTCGTATAGTTCTTTCCTTTCCAAGTGCTCCTTTTTCGAAGAACGTGGATCATAAAATGATTATTTAATAGATCTGTTGACAGAAAGCGTTCACATTAGCCAATGCATTTAATTTTATTTTATAAAACCAAAGCTGCAACACAGCTGGAACCAGATATCAAATGAAATAAGCAACTATGAAAGGCAAAGCATAAAAATATCATTCAATAGTCATGTGAATTCCATAAGTTAGTACAAATTCTCTCAACCCTCTTAGAAAGACGCTTGTCATTATCAGGTGTGCAGATGTAAGAAAGTATCTTTCCAAGTAATGAGCGTGTCGTTTTTGCGATGCTTTCTACAAAGGAATGTCAATAGTGAGGATAATGGCCTCTTTTTTTCACCTAATGGCTTTCTTTTGTCAGGTGGCTGTCGCGCAGCTGGGTGCCCACGACGCATTACGTGCAGGTGGTCACTTAACTGTCTTACCGAAATATTTACGACACCAGTTTCCGCTACAGTGGCAGTCTCATATAAAAAATTTCACAGGTCAAGAATTTCGTTAACACATCTGTAGAAACAAAATCCAATTGATATAACAGTGTCCAAAAATTTTTTATCGCCATTGTAATACATTCACGCATTTACATACATTTCATACTGTAACGTATTGTTGTGCTACAGAAAAGGCTGTCTCATTGTAGCTATACCACAAAGTTACTACTAAAACATGTTTTCCTTTCCAGGAGAATTCAGAAAAAGTGTGCAGATATAAAACAGATACACCGCAAAAGCACAATGTAAATTGTGTCACACATCAGTAGCGTCGTGATAAAATCTTGTAGTTGTCACATAAACTAACCACTGTGTCATCTAGTATCTCACAGAAAGTACTGTAAATCCAGAATGTATCTCCAAGTAAACCAAAATGTTGCATTAAAATCTCATTAGCAGTACCAGTATGTAAGCCTGATAATCATTACGTGATCGTGCAAATAAGAAGCAAGAATGTACAAATACAACACTGTGTCGTCTGTTCACTATACCAATACATTCGTAATTTCTGTTTAAAAATGTTCCCTAGGTTCTAGACTGGATATTTAACTTCAAACATTGTTGCATGTTAACAATTTCTTAAGTCTGACGAAGCATACTAGAAATGTGAAGTGAAAAGTTTTATGGCAAAGACAAAGTTAAAAAGCAGATTATCTTTCAATAAACGGTTTTACATGTGAAATGTGGTGTAAACCTTTTACCCTTTATAGTACTCAAAGTTTCAGCTTGAACACAATTAACATGTGGTATACGTCGGTAAAGAATACTGGAACTTTCCTCAAGGTTAGCGTCTATGTTATTTTTCTCTGAGCCAGCCGGCGCACGTGGCTGCCTGAGGTGCGAGTCATTGTCTGCCTCTTTGTTGGCGTGCGTCGTTATTGGGATTAGGAGACCTAACTTCTACAAATTCAACTTGACGAGAAGGTCCTGCCCTGTCGGTAATTTCTGTAATTAATTTCTTGTCAGTCACGTGGTGGAGACTTTCTTCCTGAATTGTAACTGCGCGCTGGACCATTGCGTCTAAAGTTATTCTGTCTGCCCTGATAATATTTATTTTGGTTCCCATATTGTCTGTTTCTCTGACTGTCTCTGTGATAGTAACTACCGTGGAGAGACGATCTTTCCCTGTAACTATTACTACTCTGCCAACGGTTGTTATACTGGTGGTGTCTGTTTTGGTCACGATTTGTATTGTGAGAATAGCCTTGTCGTGTCCAGTTATTATTTCTTCCATCGCTGAATTGTGACGGATGTAACCTGTAATTGTTGTGTTCCTGTTTTCGCGTTTCGCGATTGTCAGTGTCAATTTCCAATTTTTGTAACAGTCCCTGAAAAGCTTCAATGTCGTCTTTGCAACGTCCTGCCAAAATAATATGTCGTAAATGTTGAGGCAATTTGATTAAGCAAATGCGGATGAGTTCTGAGGGGCTGTATGGGTTTGAAAGATACTGATTCTTATGTAACATGTCTTCAAAATATTTCACAAGACTGGAAAATTCAGATTGTTCGAAATGTTCCATCATAATGATGCTATGTTTTACTCGGACTTGTGTAGCTTGACACCAATATGCTGAGAGGAAGGCATGATAAAATTCTCCTTCACTGTGACAATCGTGAATGACCGATCGCATTCATACAGCTGGTTCATTCTCCAAGTAGCCACACATAAATTCTAATCTGTGCTCCAATGACCAATTAGGAGGAAAACAATGAGAGAACTGATGGAGCCATGCTTGTGGATGAATGTCGTTGCCAGAATTCTTAAATGATTTGAATTTACGTGTAGTAATGAACAGCTTATAGTCAAAATCATAATGTCGGCGAGTCGCATGTCGGTCATTGTTACATCGTTTCGGCGGTTCCATCTCAAAATTCAATGCGCCTTGCCAATTTCTTTCATAATTTCCGAAGTGTCATGTGTTATTATTTTGTGGTTGTTCTGTTTTTTTTTTTTATGTCCCTCTTCCCGTACTGGCGCGCGAGTGTCCTCTGAAATATGTAATTCTTGTATTACTTGAGCCAACTGATCTTGTACTTCCCGCATTTCTCTTTTGTACTGTGTGTTGATTTGATTTTGATTCTGTTTGATTTTCTAATTTGTTCATACTCTTCAGTGTCAGTGAAGGCTACAGGTTTTGTGTCATTCAGATTATCATCTACCTTTGTAGATATGTTGTAACACCATAGCTCTAATACTCCAATGATTTATTTTGGTTTTTGTTTCATTTAATATTAGATCGTTAAGCTTCTGTAAATGTTTTTGATTGAACAGATGTCACAAAGTTGTATACTCTTTTCTTTGTTTAAAACTTTGATGTCATGATTTGATTCTATGCAATGTAGTGTATCTCTCATTTGAATTCTTTGTCTCATTTGGAGGGAACAAACCTTACTTTATATGATTGTAATTTTGTGTGAATAATTTGTAGTAGAAATGTCAATATGGGCAAATGTTTTGTTTTATTTGATGTATTTGTTTGCTGTTATGTAAACTGCTGATCCTCACTTATGGTTCTCAGTTAGTTTGTATGTAAAAGGTGTTGTGGTTCCTCTCGGGAATGGAACTGTGTAGCGCGCGCAAATTGTGGTTGGCATAGGTAGAAAAGGTGGAACAAGAGTCAGTCGGGGACGAGCTACGAGTCGGGGACGAGCTACCAAACTGTGAACTGCAATGTAACAGTGCATATTGTGCTGGTCCGGAGAGAGGCTTTTTCTGCTACTTTCCAATGCCTCAGGTGGATGGATAAATAGCTGGAACTATTCTGGAATTTGTATCTATCATCGTCACCAAGAAATGACAGAGTCCAGCAATTCTACCTGCAATTCCACCTACCAACGTACAATCGCCACCACATTGAGCAATCACTGTAAAGGAGTACTATAATAATCTACAGTGAAGGATCAGCTTAATGGATGTGTTAGTGCGCTCAAATATAAGGTAATTTATAACTGAAATTATGCACCTACCTTGATTTTTCTCCTTATCATAACACCTCTCAGGTTCCTCTACGTTTGAACTAAAGTGATTTCCGAGTGTTCTTACTGAAAGAACATTAAAGCCCTGTGTTTTGCTAATTGATGCTTGTTGAACATAGTAAAAAGAAAGTTAAAGTGGCAAGAGAATGAATTAAAGTTAACGATCCTTGCTTAAAATAATTTTCCTAGTAAAACTGCTCGTTAATGTGTGTTGTCAACTTCAAATTAAAAGTTCTTAAGACTGAGGCTTATAAAGTTTTCCTTAGTAAATGATCACATTACTGCCCGTTGTAAATCGCAGAAGGTGGGTCAGTATTTTACATATATGTTAATTTTGTCTCTCAATGTAGTAAAGGTGGAAAACTGCAGTGTGAAACGTTATATACTCATGTTTGCTAAGTGTTTGTCTCTCTTGTGTATTAGAAGTGCATATTAATAATATAACAGGATCCACAGTTTGTCTATTGTGTTAATGCTAGGTAACAAGTAATGGGAAAACCACTAATTATGAAAAACATTATTTCCTCATTCAAATGATAATGAGAAGCAACCTGTTAGTGGATTCCAATTAACTTTCATTTTAAATAGTAAATCCAATTAATGATTCTGCAGTGAATAGTGATAATAACGTTACAAAGACCATTCAGTTTGTGTAAGCCCTGAAAGTAATAGTGTGTTTCGGTATCTGTTATAATTTTGAATGATTCGGCAGTGAATAGTAATAATAACGTTATAAAGACCATTCAGTTTGTGTAAGCCCTGAAAGTAATACTGTGTTTCGGTGTCTGTTATAATTTTGCAAATAATTTGTGCTGCTCTAACTGTTAGTTTCAATCTTACCGTAAACATATGCATGTGTCAAGAGTTCACTGCACTCGCGTGTGACAAAGTATAGGTTGTGTTTATCCATTAAAGTTACTAATAACTATTTTCTTGAACAAGAATGTTAATCATTCTCTTGCATAGTTAGGCTGGCGACCGCTTTCTTTACCTGTTAAAGAGTGCAGATAGGCAACATTTTGTTTGTTACTGTTCAAATATTTCCGTAATTCTGACTTTCACTTCCGATAAGCCACCTCCGTTAGGTACAACACGGTCAACACAACAAAATTCCTCCCAGAGGATAACACTGCTCTGTTGCGTTGTACCATAATTGCTTAAATAAAATAGTTTTATCACACAACCTGCTTCTAGCTTTAAGGTTATGGTACAGTAGCAGACAGACGGTAGTGTTACAAAGTTAGTGAACTGATCGGCTACTTTATCCGATAGTGACATTATTTGCTCTGTGTGTTTTTCTGAACCATGTTTCAGAGTGTCCATTTGTGTTGAAATCGTATCTACTGTGTCCTTTAAGTTTTCCTGAGTTTTTGCAAGTTGTGTAACCGAATCGGTAGATGCAACTGAGTCAATTTTAGCTTGCAAGGTCTCATGATTTTCATGAACAATGGTTTGCAGTTCTTTTATGGCTTCTTCGTGATTCTGTAATGCATTTTCATGCCGCGAAAAAATAGGGTGAAAATGCTCACAAATTAGTGTTTTTATGTCGTTACAGACTTTTTGACATTTCGATTCAATGTTATGTAACTCATTAGTTAAACCTTCACGTGTTTGTTCAAGCGAGGTGTCTAACTTCCGAAGATTTTGTTCCATAGTGTCTAACTTTTGAAGATTTTGTCCCATTTGTTTCTCATTTTGTTCAAGCCTTGTGTCTAACTTTTGAAGATTTTGTTCCATTGTGTCTAACTTTTGAAGTTTTTGTTGTGTTTGTCTCTGATTTTGTTCCATTTGTTGCATTAATTGCAATAATATTGTATTAGTGTCTGGAATCTGTTCCTCTATGCTTTTCGGAAGTGCATTTGCACCGGCAACATTCACATTTTGACAAGCAGAAAATGTCTCTTGACTTATTTGAGAAAACAGTGAGGACGCAAAACCTGAATGTACAGTATTTCCTAGGTTGTGTCCTGTCATTTCGGATTCCTGACGCGAGCTGTTGCCGACCGATCGATCGATAATGCTTCCCTGTTCACTACCTGTTTCACTGTCTACACCATTATTTGACGCCCGCTCCATTTCCCTGTGCATTGTTACCAAATTACTACTTTGAATGTCTGTTAATTCATTACACAGTGGTGCTCGTAAGCTACGCTCGTCGTCACTATTATTTCTCAGTTTACTTTGGAGCCTAGTGTTACGTTTTTCACACACCATTATTGTCACAATATTTCACACGACAACACAGAAAAACACAATTTGAAGAGCAAAAATAAGAGAACACATTAACATAGCAAATAATATCTAGTTAATTGCAAGCGCAGCTGCGAAATACTTGGTGCAAATCTACATGCGTGCCACAACTGTTTTACTGTACAACAATGAACGACTACAACTACAAAGGAGATACTCTCTACAATTACGCGAAGCAATAAACAAAATCTACACTAATTACACAAACTACAAGAAAAAATCAGAAGATTCCAGTAAGGTATCCTCGGCTAAGGGTCGACATATGAAACGTCCACTTTGAACAATTATACATGACTGTGCTTAAACTGACACACAATATTTTTAGCGCAAAGCAATCTGACTTTCAATAATCCCTACAAAAGAATGGCCCTGACTAACATTAACCTATACGTTTCACAAATCACTTACCTCACCAAAAATCTTCGTTACTCGAACTACTGCAATACAGCGTGCGCCACTACTGCCAGCTAAATAAAAGATTCAAACTACAGAAGTCACTAACTACTGATAGGCACAGTTAGCAAATGAAAGATCTTAATAGAGAACAAACAATGTATTTACCTTAATAGTCATAATATATATATATATATATATATCAGTTCATGACATCAATTCTTACAAATTTCAAAACTCCGCCAACTCTCTCTCCACGTCCACCACTGCTGGCGGCTCACCTCCAACTGCGCAACGCTAAGCGCTGTTAACATCCAGCTGCCAAACACTACAATGGCAGACAACAATGCAAACTAGCCACAGACTGCGCACAGCATAGCCAGTGATTTTTCATACAGAGCGCTACGTGGCGTTACCAATAAAAAAACCTAAACAGCCTACTTACAGTAGTTTTCATATTATCTGTAGTCCTAAAATTTTAATTATCACCTGTAAATAATGAAAGGACGCAGTTCTTGTTGGTTGTGTATTACTGGTAAATATCGATATCCCAGCTCCTATAGTACTGTGGTACTCCACTAATAAATTGAAATTCCTTGCGGTATTTTTTTCTGCATTTGGAGGGGAAGAACACTGCAACAGCGCTTAATGATTTGGTGGAAGTGTATGACAAAAATTTACTATCATGTGACACAATGGTCAGATGGCACAGACGCTTCCAGTGAGGTCTGAATAACGAAGAGCAAAGTGACAGACCGTCTCCGTGTGAATAATCGATAATCTCAAGAGGTGTAGAGGTCATAGTGCTGGAAGACTAGCGTATCATAATCGAGGTGATAGTGTGAAAAGTGAAAATATTCATGGACCACTATTTTTGGGAACTACTTATACCCATTTGATAGGGTTACCAGAAACGGAAATGGTACACTTGTGTCAGGTTGATGTAGATGATTTCCTTGGCAGGATAATCACTGTGAAAGTGTGCTGGGTGTACCAATGTAACCGAGAGGAAAAGGATTAAAGCATGCAGCGAAGATGTGTGGATTCACCGCCGCCGAAAAAGGCGAAGAGTCAACCATTATCCGGGAAGACGTTATTGAGTGATTATTTGGACTGCCAAGCTATGGTGTTAACAAATGATGCATGTAAGGGGTAAACTGTGATTGTAATATGTCAATGAAATCTCCTGAATAAACTATGGGAAACTGTCAAGATGAATGATCACAGGAAACTTTTCTGGGCTAGCAGTAGTGTGACTGCAGAACATTTGGAACACGCCGCACTGAAACACTCTACTGCAGCATGTGATGCCTGGAAATACTATTGGGGCAAGAATGGCCAACTGGCTTATGGTGACAGAAATTACCATGAACAAAAAAAGCACAATAGTGTTAAGTTTACTGGGTGAAGTTGTGATGGTCAACTTACAGACTGACTGGCATTACCTCTAATGCAATTAGCGCAAAGATGGTCAGTCGACGTTTGGTCGCAGTCATTACACCAGTTGCAATTAGGACAATGATGGTAAAATGACTAAATGACTGGCGCTACCCTGACTGCAACTGGTTTAAATATGCGCGTCTGAGATATGCTGACTGCCATTACCCAGGATACTATTAGGGCAATTATGGCCAGGTGACATATGGAGACTATCATCAACCCAAATACACGGTTTTATTCAACAATTAAGAGAAATAATGTGCTGGCAGTATAGCGACATTTTTGCATGAAGTCAGGATAGGTGTTGGGAAACTGTGAAGCATCAACAACGTTATAAGAGTTCAGTCTTTTACTCTTAACGTTTATAAGTTGGCGCTATTCTGCGCCAGCCTCGACTATTGGTCATTCAGATATGTACTGGATTCTAGCTGACGTCGGTCCAGCCAGCTCTGCAGCTGTACGCCCAGGCGAGGTTTAGTGACCCTGCAGTTGCCGCGGGTTATTCGTGAGCAGCCGCAGCTGTTTCCCAGTGTAAGGTGATCTCAGGCTGGCTGCTGCACTGTCCTGAGTCCCACTCCAAATTCTTCGATGATCTTTGCTGACCCATCTGTGACGTACCTGGCGTTGGTAGTCTTGTAGTCAGTTGATCTCCTCCATTCTGGCTGGTAGATTCCAGCAACCAGAGGTGCCTGCGTGTTGAGCAGGAACGTGGACCCCAAGAGGACCTGTTGCTGGC
Source organism: Schistocerca gregaria (assembly GCF_023897955.1). Classification (NCBI taxonomy): domain Eukaryota; kingdom Metazoa; phylum Arthropoda; class Insecta; order Orthoptera; family Acrididae; genus Schistocerca; species Schistocerca gregaria. The sequence continues at coordinate 348,322,832 of NC_064931.1, forward strand.
TTTCACATTGAAGTTGAATTTTGGCTACACACTGTGATATGGTGTTGTTGGAAAACAATCACTTCCTCCATTAGTAGATGGCAGGCAGAGAGCAGCATGAAGTTCATCAGGTGAAGACACACTTCTTGAGTACATCTTCGCCTAGCTCATAGACTAAGCTGGTGCTTCTAGGACATAGATTCACTGCAGTATTGTAATCATGGAATCGAGTGCTATTACTGTGAATGAATTCAACCCACTGATCAATTCATGACGAGAAATGGAAAACTGGGTTATATAAAAGGAGCGAGCATGATGCTATGATGCATTGCTTGGCTCATAATGACTGCATGTGTCATCTTCATTCTGTTATATTCTCTTAAAAAACTGTTACATGGTGTGTCAGTTCCTCGCTATGTGCCCTTATGAAAGAGTTTCTTGCAATATGTCTTATGAGGTAACGAGTATGCTTCTCTACCTTCCTTTGGTTTTCTGTTGGAGTCTCTTTTCTGCTGAATGCATATCCACACTCAAATGCGTGTCAACAACAGGACCCACTTGCGACATACTGCGTCGGTTCCTTTTTCTGTCTCTGGCATGCCTTATCGTTGCCTGGGGAACGTGAGTGAGTGTTAACAACATTTTCCAATTTATACCCCTTACTATTGTGTGCCATAACACATCCCTCCTTTTTACAAAAGTTTGTCCGAAATTTTTCCTTTCTTCCAGTTATTGTCAATTAGTCTGTACCTGCCTTGTAAAAACAGTTGCACTGCAACAGGTTTTTGGATTGCTTCTCAACATAAGTTTTGAATATTAGTTAGCTTAATTAATCTGCTATGTCATTCTGTGGCTGTTGCATACACTATTTGCATTTTCAGCTCACGTTACATATTACTTGTTTGTATCCATTCCACAGGTATCTGATGGGTAGTTGATTCAGTTGAATGAGATATGTTACGCTTTCTGCAAAAGCAATTTGCACAAACGTAAACTAGAACCAACATTTTGCTTGTCGTTGATTCACTGAAAATAATTCTATTTTGCCTGCATTCCAGTGATATTGTATCACATGTTGCATTATTTGATTGACTGAAATTTCTCCTTTTTCTTAATTTAATAACTAGTCTAGAGATTTCAGCAAAGTAGAATCTAAGGTATCGAAAATAAAAGTTCAGTTTTGTTTAGGCAGTATGTGGTGTGGTTCTTCTGGCCAATAGAACGTTGGTCTGGACACATTGATCATTGCCATGCCCATGATGACAGCTGGAAGGTGAAATTGTCTTCCTAATATTTCACATCTATTCCCGTTAATTAACAATCTATTGCCATGCAATTCTAAATTTGTTGTCCCGGTTGGTTCATCGTTTCTATAGAAAGTAATAGTTACTGTTTCTGGTGTAAACATGGAGAAAACGCAGAGATATCTAATTTTCTGGAGTTCTGGCTGAGGAGATAAGACTTTTTTCCCGAACTCTTCTTTCCATTTTCCCCAAGAGGAACTGCATTTCACAGGACTTGTTATTTGTTTGTATTACGCTTGTTGAAAAATAATATTTTCTTTAATTTAGTCTTTTAAATCTGCTACAGACATAACTACATGAACATCTCTCCGTCTAAAAACTAACAATACTTCGCGTGTTTGTATCTATATATATTTCTCAATTTCAAAAATGGTTCAAATGGCTCTGAGCACTATGGGACTCAACTGCTGTGGTCATCAGTCCCCTAGAACTTAGAACTACTTAAACCTAACTAACCTAAGGACATCACACACATCCATGCCCGAGGCAGGATTCGAACCTGCGACCGTAGCAGTCGCACGGTTCCGAACTGCGCGCCTAGAACGCGAGACCACCGCGGCCGGCTCTCAATTTCATTCCATTTAATCACATGTAGATGTACAGTATAACAGTGGTATTGCGCGTTTATTGCTGATACTCAAAATTGTATTTTAATGTACAATCTAGCTTGATCAGTATCTAATCTTGCATCAGATATACGATAAAATGAAGCTTAATTGTCACTTATAATAGGCAAGTCATAGCGAAACTCTTCTGGAAAGTCGCTTTTATGCTTTTTGTAATGCCATCAAAATCTGCTGTTGCTTTAATAACGTTGTACCTCAATTGTCTATAAGTAGTGTGATGGACTGCTTCGTGCAAGGTTTCGACAACAGTCCTCGCATCATCTCATCTACCGGCTAAGGTTCGTAACAATGTAGGTGTTACCACTTTCTCATCTGGTTTGCTTCACCGGGTTTGTATTTTCTCTAGATCAGTGTTTAATAAATTCCTCGTGTTCTGCCCATATTGTTCTAATACTATTCTTAAATCTCGTTCTGTTTTCATAATATTCACTATTTCGTGCTCCTTATTTCCTGCATGCCAATCTACTTTTGCTTTTGTATCTTCCACTAACTCTTCTACATTTCCAATAGTGCCGTTTGAACTTTTCATATCTTCATTAACGTTGTTCCAAACACAGATTTTAACAGTTCCCATCTGCAACTAACCAACATCGTTTTCTTACATGTATTAGCTACTATTTCTGGTAACTGCTGCAACTGAGTCCTCATTTCCTCATACCGGAGTTTTAATTCCTGATACTCGTTCTGAATTTCTTCCAATAATACTTCTTTCTCTGCTTCTTTTTCGAACACTGTGAACCTGTCCTTTAGTCATCGTAAGTCATTCCTTACTTTCCAAATACTGAATTTAAAAGTGGATATCCATCTATGACTCGCTAGTAGAACATCTGATTGCCTAGCAAATAAAATTCCATTGCTCAGAGGGTGATTCCTTATCACACCTCCTCTGCAATAGTATAATGGTACTAAAGTAATAGTTTCCGGATAATATCTTTGTTAGGCACCTGGAAGAAAATGAATACTGTCAGTTCCGTACCTCCTTTATTTAAGTAACTAAACACAGAACATGACAAGAAAAGAAAATTAAGACTTACCCAAGTAACTATCCAATACCATATGCGCATTTAGATGAAATTTAAGCTGTTCCCTAGACCTAAGGCGTAATGTACGTTTCTATGAGGTTCCTTTTTCCTCACTAATTCTTCTTTTCCGCAATGGGTGGAAGAATCTGCGGAAATGCATCAATCTCACTTTTAAACGGTTTCACTATACTTACATGGCCTATAGATGCTCTAATTGGGAACAGTAATTTTTGCGTTGATTGGCGAAGTAATTTTGACAACGTCGTTATGTTGGTGATATTTCGTTAAAAAGTTTTCTGTTTTGCACTTTGGGGTATACAGATTACCTCGTAACATCCATTGTCCTATTCTGTATTCTGGCCGTTTACTCGTCCATTGCGCAATACGTCCTTGCTCCTCTAAAGCTTTTGTGTACCCACGTTTTACCCTTTGCCACATTTCTACCAGTTACTTCACAGAATATTTCACTGGTTTGCCTCTCAGGAGATTCACTTCCCCAAAGTCATCAAAGCTTTCCACAACCATTCGTTCCCCATCACGCTTTTTGTATGTGCATAATGTTGCTTCGTACAAAACAATGCATTTCATCTAATGCTTTATTGTTGTGAGGTAGCTCAACCACACATAAACTCTTTTGTGGCAAGTCATTATCTATAGATACCCAAACCAAATTCCGTGCACCAGCGGGTACTTTGTCATGCGCAGTTGTCTTTAATGTACTTGTAGTCAGTGCAGTTGGTGACACCTTAGCAATCGGTGTACCGTGCAACACAGAAACATTTACAGCTGTTGGACTTATCGGAAATAAGTTCTGGCCAAGTTCAGTTGTGAGTTCTGCGTGCGGGAGGAACGCCAGACCTTTGTGTGCTCTTCTTCCTAAAGGTCCACCTTCTCCTTGCTCATCTTGAGAGCGCTTCTTATCTGCGTTTCGTTGTAGCCATTCTTCTGGAAGGTTTTCTACAGGTGCTGATTCTCAGTAGATAAACTGCCCTTGCTGCATATGTCATGAACTCTGCGTACAAGGGTAGTGACTACAAGGCATAGCCATATTTCATTCTTTGCATAATTCGCAATACAAGGCGTGATTCCTTGATGGTATTACAAATTTCCACGAATGGAAGGGACCCTGGTCTGGAAAATTCGGAGTCGAAATTTATAAGCGAAAATCGTTCTGATGTTTATGACAGTGGATTTCTTCTGATGTAAGCTCGTTGTTTTCCATATTTTGGCAGGAAGTAATGTGGTCCAAAACAAGAAAACTTGTCTAATAAACATGAGCTCTAAAATGCACACCTTAAAAGCTATGTGCACTTATTCAGTAGAAGAGATGTGCTTCACGGTAAAGAAGATAGAGAGGGGGACATAACTTTTGAGGTATACACTTTAGAGCCAAAGTTTATTGGCCAGTGTTTCCTTGTTTTGTTCCACACTACTATCTCTCAAAATATGGAAACCAAATGTGTGGGCGTACGCCTTCGCCAGCACACCGGTCGGCACAAGGAAACATTCTATAGCCGGCGCTGAACAAAGCGCGCCTATGACAAGAGACGACCAAGACACGCCCCCAGGCTACGCGCCGTTAACTGTATTTACTGCCCATATTCTTAACAGTGGAACCTCAATAAAAGGAAGATCAAAGGTATAGCGAATTTATCTCATGTTTTTCGCTGTATTTCGCCTTCAAGAGAATGCATTCTGTAACACCATAAGTGAACCTTATATAATACACACTTTAATAATTGAAACCATTTTGCTTTAAAGTATTGTTAGCGTGGTGCACGCATTAGCGTGCTGAGAAATTCTCACAATGATATGCATTTCTTTAGACAGCCAGGTGTTACAGAAGTGCCGTTTCATGGAGAAGTGAGTAAAAGGCTTTTTCTCCATGTCATAGTTTCTATTTCTTGTTTTAATGTCTCGTAGGTCTTGATTTCGTTATGGGCGGAGAATTTATCAAATTTACAAAATGACAGTACGAATAGCATTTCTCAGACTTTTCTAGTTAATTGACAAGCCACAAACAAGGAGAAACTGAAATATTTTAGAAATAATCTATGTTTTCGTCTTCAGACCAGGGATTAATAGCTACATGTGACGTACAACATTTTCACGGTAGTTACGATGTGAAACGTGTCGTTGTAAATCTCATATGCTACTACAATTTAATTTTTTGTATGGGTACGTACAGGCCGCTTATAGGACATGCAACTGAATACTTGTCCCTATTCAGAAACTCTTGCGTTGCACTGATCGATTTGATAATGATTAGAGAGATCAAACTTGCTTTATACACATTCTGATTGTCATTATCTTCTACGCCAATTCCTTGTACATTGCCATCACTCAAGGGAGTAAGAACTTTCATCATAGTGTCAGAGAATGTTGTGTACTAATTATGGAAAGGGGTAAAGGAAAAAGTAAGGGAGCTGAAAAATTCGGTAGCACCATATTAATCTGTAATTTGTGATATAGCTGATAAATTTCCGATAATATCATAAGTAGCGAATTGAAGCAATTGACACTGTATGATCATCCCTCAGTAGTGTCTATGTTGTAGACCGGACATTACAGCCCAACCTCTGCTGCTTGCTCTCTACGTACTACAATTCAAATAATATGCTCTGTAAGTGACAGTTATGGAAGAAGCCGTTACGCTTTCGTCACATTTGGATGAAGGTGATTAATTTGTTTCGTGAGAACAAATTTTCGAATGCAATAACCGTTCTGTACCGTAAAATTTCATGAGCATGATGTGTCCTTGCATATAAAAAAGTCAACTGTTTAGAATGCCTAGAGTCTTTCTGAAATCACACAGAGATTCATGGAGTGTGGAGAAGGGAAAATATATCAGTTCGAGATGTGGTGTCCCATTCTAGAGACTACTGAGTCAAACGTTACTAATATTTCCTACCACTGTCCCTCGACTGATACATCAGTGATGTTTATCAAGGATATAAGAATAAATGTTGTCTTTGCAACCTTATTGCAAAAGACGGAAAATATTAGGTCTTTTCCACATGACTTAGATAAACATTACTAGCAAATTTGAGATATTTTCATATTTTCAGTATGTCTAGTGACGATGACAAAATCCAAGTAGACATATTATTTTGAGACACTGACAGGAAAAAAATTGAAGCACCCATTTAGAGGTTTTCAGTTCATTCAAAATTTATTCTAGAAACAATACTTATGAAGTGCAAGGAAAGATTGCATTTACATATCAATAGCTCAAGCGGTTCTGAGGTACCAGGTATGGATCCGTGCAGAAACGCCAATATTCGTACGCAGTGTAGTCTCCACGTGACTCTGATATGTAGTCGATCGTAGAGAGAATGAGTAGTGTCTTAGGATACGTTATTCTAAACCTGTGCGATCTGTTCGCGCCCTCCCATCAAGTCCACCACGTAATCGACTGGAGAGAAGTATGGCGATCGCGCTAGTGGAGAGGTTGCTGCACATCTTGCAGAGCACGTTGAGATTCATGGGTAGTATTCCGTATGCCGCGCATAGTCACTTGTTGTTTACTACTAACAAACGAGTCTTTTTTGCCTATGTGTGACTAACGGTGTTTTACAAGCTTACTGCCAGCGGAAGACACGCCAGATCCGCCTGACACTGGTTAAGCTACACTCCTGGAAATTGAAATAAGAACACCGTGAATTCATTGTCCCAGGAAGGGGAAACTTTATTGACACATTCCTGGGGTCAGATACATCACATGATCACACTGACAGAAGCACAGGTACATAGACACAGGCAACAGAGCATGCACAATGTCGGCACTAGTACAGTGTATATCCACCTTTCGCAGCAATGCAGGCTGCTATTGTCCCATGGAGACGATCGTAGAGATGCTGGATGTAGTCCTGTGGAACGGCTTGCCATGCCATTTCCACCTGGCGCCTCAGTTGGACCAGCGTTCGTGCTGGACGTGCAGACCGCGTGAGACGACGCTTCATCCAGTCCCAAACATGCTCAATGGGGGACAGATCCGGAGATCTTGCTGGCCAGGGTAGTTGACTTACACCTTCTAGAGCACGTTGGGTGGCACGGGATACATGCGGACGTGCATTGTCCTGTTGGAACAGCAAGTTCCCTTGCCGGTCTAGGAATGGTAGAACGATGGGTTCGATGACGGTTTGGATGTACCGTGCACTATTCAGTGTCCCCTCGACGATCACCAGAGGTGTACGGCCAGTGTAGGAGATCGGTCCCAACACCATGATGCCGGGTGTTGGCCCTGTGTGCCTCGGTCGTATGCAGTCCTGATTGTGGCGCTCACCTGCACGGCGCCAAACACGCATACGACCATCATTGGCACCAAGGCAGAAGCGACTCTCATCGCTGAAGACGACACGTCTCCATTCGTCCCTCCATTCACGCCTGTCGCGACACCACTGGAGGCGGGCTGCACGATGTTGGGGCGTGAGCGGAAGACGGCTTAACGGTGTGCGGGACCGTAGCCCAGCTTCATGGAGACGGTTGCGAATGGTCCTCGCTGATACCCCAGGAGCAACAGTGTCCCTAATTTGCTGCGAAGTGGCGGTGCGGTCCCCTACGGCACTGCGTAGGATCCTACGGTCTTGGCGTGCATCTGTGCGTCGCTGCGGTCCGGTCCCAGGTCGACGGGCACGTGCACCACCTTCCGCCGACCACTGGCGACAACATCGATGTATTGTGGAGACCTCACGCCCCACGTGTTGAGCAATTCGGCGGTACGTCCACCCGGCCTCCCGCATGCCCACTATACGCCCTCGCTCAAAGTCCGTCAACTGCACATACGGTTCACGTCCACGCTGTCGCGGCATGCTACCAGTGTTAAAGACTGCGATGGAGCTCCGTATGCCACGGCAAACTGGCTGATACTGACAGAGGCGGTGCACAAATGCTGCGCAGCTAGCGCCATTCGACGGCCAACACCGCGGTTCCTGGTGTGTCCGCTGTGCCGTGCGTGTGATGATTGCTTGTACAGCCCTCTCGCAGTGTCCGGAGCAAGTATGGTGGGTCTGACACACCGGTGTCAATGTGTTCTTTTTTCCATTTCCAGGAGTGTATATAGGTAGCTACTGAAGCCTGTGACCAGGCACTTCTACATGAAGCTACACTGCAGTCAGCGATAGTAGTGCAACGGCAACAACAGTCACCACAGCAGATTCTACAACAGCAACAACAACGAGACCTACACCAGCACTGGCAACAATGTCAGCAACACCGGCACGAGCAGCTTCTACAAACACAGGCGCTAGATCTGCATATACTGCAATACCAACAACATGGTTAACAGCACTTACTATTACAAGAGGTACAACAGCACCTGCAGCAACATCAGAAGCATTTAAAACAACAGCAGTCAGAACAACGTATCAGTCCAGAAGACGTTAACCACCTGGAAGTAGCACGTGCTGACTGACGAATGTAACTACTATAGTGGTGGTGGTGGTGGTTAGTGTTTAACGTCCCGTCGACATAGAGGTCATTAGAGACGGAGCGCAAGCTCGGGTTAGGGAAGGATTGGGAAGGAAATCGGCCGTGCCCTTTCATATGAACCATCCCGGCATTTGCCTGAAACGATTTAGGGAAATCACGGAAAACCTAAATCAGGATGGCCGGAGACGGGATTGAACCGTCGTCCTCCCGAATGCGAGTCCAGTGTGCTAACCACTGCGCCACCTCGCTCGGTAACTATAGTGCAAGAAGATCCTGAACCACAACATAAACGTATAAGTATCCTATCGTGTCTTTGTAAGATCGTTGAGGCATTTTCAGTCCTTTGGGAGATCGGTTTTTGTATCAGCGAAGCAGACGCTTTCGTGGTTTGGACGCCACTACATTTTCCTCGGCTGAATAAGCATGCGTCATTATAGTGGTATTTTTCGTCAAGTTTAGTTCTATTTGGGTCAGAAGTAGGTCTGGCTTGTCTGATTTGTGCGAGATGCATCGGAGTTCCTACAAGGATCAAGAAATTGGGTGAGATCATTTCAGTTACTTGTCATGTTCAATATAAATCGAATGGCTTGGTAATTTAGGAATTGCATTCCAAATGTATAAAGAGTTTTATTTGCAATTACTGGGCTCTGAGACTTGTGGTAATAATATACCTCATGGCGAAATGGAATCTTACAATTTCCTCATTTTTAATTAAATGGAAGCTCATTATAGGAACGTGCGTTATCTCTTTAGTGTATTGTGTTGTGGATTCAACGTCCTCTCTGGAATTATAAAGAAGTCATTCTTTGTTTCCAGTTGTTTGAGAACATATTCTTCCAATTACATTTTGTGACATTCAGTTTTTTACTTACTGCTCTGAGGATACACGTGGGCTTGTAAATTAACGGCATTCTTTTGGAAATAATGTACTTACATTTTTTAAATTATTTCCCTTGAAAGCAAGTCTTTTCATTGATGCAGTGGCACGATGCCACGCCACCATATTGCTGCAACTTATTGCCCCAAATTCAGCAAGTCAATATTCTGATGAATCAGAGGTAACTCACTGAATTAAGTCTGCAGTTGCAAAACATTGGGAATAACTGCTGTTACGGAAGAGCTCTAGATTCTCTATACCATACACTACAGACTGCTCTCGCACATTACTCAGGTAATGTGGAAATAGTATTCGTAAACTGTGTGCTGTTCTTTATGGTAGAATTATTTTTCAGGATTAATGATTACATATCTCAGGGGATATCTCATCTGCCTTGCTGGAAGTTTGAATGTCCAGTCACATTAACATGGCCACCTGTTCGAAGACTGAATAACCGTGTTGCAAAGCGCGAACCGCTGCGAGACGTGCAGGAAGAGAGTCAGTGAGGTTCTGGAAGGTACCGAAAGGTATTGGAGTCCTTCCGACTCCAGTGCCGTAGCCAGCTGCGCCAGGTTTCTCGATTGAGGATCTACAGCTCGAACAGCCCTGTCAAGGTGGTCCAACAGATTCTCTATTTGGTTTAAATCCGAGTTGTTTGGTGGCCAGGGGAGTACGCAATCTCATCGTGTTTCTCTTCGAAATACACATGTACACTGCGAGCTGTTTGACAAGGTGCACTGTCGTATGCCAGATGCCATCGTGCCGAGGAAAAGCAAACTGTATGTAGGGATGAACATGGTCCCCAAGAAGAGATGCATAATTGCTTTGATCGACTGAGCCTTCTAGAATAACCGTCCGCAGCTCGTGGTCGTGCGGTAGCGTTCTCTCTTCCCACGCCCGTGTTCCCGGGTTCGATTCCTGGCGGGGTCAGGGATTTTCTCTCTGCCTCGTGATCACTGGGTGTTGTGTGATGTCCTTAGGTTAATTAGGTTTAAATAGTTCTAAGACCTAGGGGACTGATGACCATAGATGTTAAGTCCCATAGTGCTCAGAGCCATTTGAACCATTCTAGAATAACCAGATAACTCAGGTAATTCCACGGAAACATTCCCCAGATTATAGTGCTCCCTCTAAAGGCTTTGCCCCTTCTGACCATTGTTGTTCTTTCAGACGTTTTACTCATATGGAGCACAAAACGTGATCATCTAAAAAGGCCACTTGTCGTCACTCAATGTACGTCCAGTTGCGGTAATGGCGTGCAAATTCCAGCCATCGTTGTCGATGGTCAGCAGACAGAATGGGTGCTTGAACCAGGCGCCTGCTACAGAGGTCCATATCCAGCAACATTCGTTGAACTGACGTTGAGGATACACATGTTTCATCTGGGTGGTCAGTTCCTCAACAGTTCAAAAAATGGTTCAAATGGCTCTGAGCACTATGGGACTTAACATCTGAGGTCATCAGTCCTCTAGAACTTAGAACTACTTAAACCTAACTAACCTAAGGACATCAAACACATCCATGCCCGAGGCAGGATTCGAACCTGCGGCCGTAGCAGTCGCGCGGTTCCGGACTGAAGCGCCTAGAACCGCTCGGTCACCAACGGCCGGCTCCTCAAGAGTTGCATGTGTATTCTCCCCTACACATCTCCACAAACATTGTTCACCCCTATCATCTATGGGCCGTGATGCACCACAGTTGATTGGGCGCCAGTTTTGGATAACATCATTTTGCCATCTACATCTAACAGATACTCCGCAAGATACCGTATGTTACCTGTACCACTACATGTCATTTCCTTTGCTGTTCCACTGGGAAAGAGAGCTAGAGAAAAACAACTCCGTATGAACCCTAATTTCTCTGTCTTATCTTCGTGGTCCTAACGCACAATGTATGTTGACGGCAGTAGAATCGTTCGACAGTCAGCTTCTAATACCGATTATCTGAATTTTCCCAGTATTGTCTCTCGAAAAGAACGTCGCCTTCCCTCCAGGCGTTCCCATTTGAGTTCCCCAAGCATCTCCGTACCACGTATGTGCTGCTCGAATCCACAAATTTAGCAGCCCGCCTCTGAATTGCTTCTATGTCTTCCTTGAATCCGACCTGGTACAGATCCCAAACACTCGAGCTATACTCAAGAATAGGTCGCGCCAGCGTCCTATATGCTGTCTCCTTTACAGGCGAACCACTCATTCCTAAAATTCTCCCAATAAACCGAAGTCGACCATTCGTCTTCCCTACCACAGTTCTCACATGCTCGTTCCACTTCATACCTCTTTGCAGCTTCACGCCCAGATAGTCAAACGACTAGACTGTGTCAATTAGGACACTAGTAATACTGTATCCGGACATTACACGTTTGAGCTTCCTAGTCATATGCATTAACTTACATTTTTCCACATTTAGCTTTAGCTGCCGTTAGTCACACCAGCTGGAAATTCTGTCTAAGTCGTCTTGTATCTTCTTACAGTCAATCAACGTCTACACCTTACCGTACACCACGGCATCATCAGCAAACGACCGCAGATTGCTGCCCACCCTGTCCACAGAATCATTTCTGTATATGCACGGTATACTTTAACTGCAGCAACATGCAGCCAGTTTACAGACTTAGTCATATCGGAAATGCTTCCACCTTGGCCTGAAAGCCAGATAAATCACTCAGTTTCCACATCACGACAACAACAGCACTATTTACCGCGTCTGCCAGACACGTTCTGTACATGGTGGTCAGGAACAGTCTGAAAAGCCTTTAACTGTGTTCCAGGGTGCTGAGAAATAATTGTTAAGAAAAAAATTCGATAAGTTGCGCCGTTTCCAAGTTAATTACCATAAAAATTTGCTAGTCAGGCCATCCTGCACTCAATTTCAAGGGGCCCGCCAGAGACTGTGTCGCCAAACTAGTTCTTTGTTTGGTTTCGTAAAACCAAACAAGAGAGCGATACAGACATGGGACATGGGACTGTAGTAAGGGTCGAACCCGAGCCATAGGATGAAGAATCTCGTGCATTATCATCAGCAGTGTGTGAACCTCAACACTTCTTATGATTACCAGGAATACCACGACGATATTCAGAATATATACATATATGCACCGTTTCTCTGGTCATTTGCATTGAAGTTAGCCAATCAGAAAGTAGCGATGTTTGTATGTGTGAGATTTCTTATTAAAGGCAAAGCTCCTCTCATGTAATGACTCTGGACAAAAGATAAAATTTTGCATTACTAAATGTTGACGAGCTTGGTTGAATTGAATAATCCAATCCTTGTGAACTTTTGAATACCTTAAGATTTGTGGTAAGGTCTTATAGGACCAAACTGCTGAGGTGATCGGCCCCTAAGCTTACGCACTACTTAATGTAACTTAAACTGACTTACGCTAAGGACAACACACACAGCCATGCCCGAGGGAGGAGTCGAACCTCCGACGGAGGGAGCCCCGCGGACCGTGACAAGGCGTCCAAGACCGCGCAGCTACCCCGCGCGATGTACCTAAGAAGCATATTTACAAAGAAATATCTTTGACAGCCATTTCTAATAATTTTTTTCCTAGTTTCATTTGGTGTTTTAGACGTTGAGAAGGTATCATGAGGCTCTTGATGTTTCTAATGACATTTAAATGTTTTATCGTTTTCTGGCAAATTCCTTTTGAAGGGGCCCGTTTCGTCCAACGGATAGTGGAACTAGAGCATATACGTTCGATATATTTTCTTGGTTTTATTTATTGAGATAAAGAATTTATCTCTCTTTTTCACCCCATTTCTTTCTCTTTTTCTCTGCGTGTATTTTAAAACTGATTGCCTTGTAGAAAGATATTGTGCATAGTACACAAACTTGTTTAGTTTATTTGATAATTAAGAACTATCCTGCTAAGAAGAATAGATAATACTGTTTCACACGAATGTTTTCACGTCGCTTTATTGCTTTTCTGTGAGTCATTTTACCCTGTCTTGATTAACAAGTGGAATGCACACAAAACAATTTATTTTATTTGCGAGCCAAGATTTGGAAATCTCATAAACAGATAATGTATAGTGGCTAGGGATTTGTGATGCGGTATATACAGGGTGTTTCAAAAATGACCGGTATATTTGAAACGGCAATACAAACTAAACGAGCACCGATTGAAATACACCGTTTGTTGCAATATGCTTGGGACAACAGTACATTTTCAGGCAGGCAAACTTTCGAAATTACAGTAATTACAAATGTCAACAACAGATGGCGCTGCGGTCTGGGAAACTCTATAGTACGATATTTTCCACATATCCACCATGCGTAGCGATAATATGGTGTAGTCTCTGAATGAAATTACCCGAAACCTTTGACAACGTGTCTGGCGGAATGGCTTCGCATGCAGATGAGATGTACTGCTTCAGCTGTTCAATTGTTTCTGGATTCTGGCGGTACACCCGGTCTTTCAAGTGTCCCCACAGAATGAAGTCAAAGGGGTTCATGTCTGGCGAATAGGGAGGCCAATCCACGCCGCCTCCTGTATGTTTCGGATAGCCCAAAGCAATCACACAATCATCGAAATATTCATTCAGGAAATTAAAGACGTCGGCCGTGCGATGTGGCCGGCCACCTTCTTGCATAAACCACCAGGTGTTCGCAGTGTCGTCAAAGGCAGTTTTTACCACCACAAATTCATGAAGAATGTCCAGATAGCGTGATGCAGTAATCGTTTCGGATCTGAAAAATGGGCCAATGATTCCTTTGGAAGAAATGGCGGCCCAGACCAGTACTTTTCGAGGATTCAGGGACGATGGGACTGCAACATGGGGCTTTTCGGTTCCTCATATGTGCCAGTTCTGTTTATTGACGAAGCCGTCCAGGTAAAAAGAAGCTTCGCCAGTAAACCAAATGCTGCCCACATGCATATCGCCGTCATCAATCCTGTGCACTATATCGTTAGGGAATGTCTCTCGTGCAGCAATGGTAGCGGCGCTGAGGGGTTGCCGCGTTTGAATTTTGTATGGATAGAGGTGTAAACTCTGGTGCGCATGAGACGATATGTGGACGTTGGCGTCATTTGGACCGCAGTTGCAACACGGCGAACGGAAACCCGAGGCCGCTGTTAGATCACTTGCTGCACTAGCTGCGCGTTGCCCTCTGTGGTTGCCGTACGCTGTCGCCCTACCTTTCCAGCACGTTCATCCGTCACGTTCCCAGTCCGTCGAAATTTTTCAAACAGATCCTTTATTGTATCGCTTTTCGGTCCTTTGGTTACATTAAACCTCTGTTGAAAACTTCGTCTTGTTGCAACAACACTGTGTTCTAGGCGGTGGAATTCCAAGGAATAAACCATGTTGTCCACAGCACACTTGCACGTTGTGAACAGCACACGCTTACAGCAGAAAGACGACGTACAGAATGGCGCACCTACAGACTGCGTTGTCTTGTATATCTTTCACATCACTTGCAGCGCCATCTGTTGTTGAAAATTGTAACTACTGTAATTTCGAAAGTTTCTCCGCCTGAAAATGTACTGTTGTCCCAGGCATATTGCAACAAACGGTGAATTTCTATCGCTGCTCGTTTAGTTTTTATTGCCGTTTCAAATATACCGGTCATTTTTGAAACACCCTGTACGTTACAAAGCTCAGCGGTACCGATCGACCGCCATGTCTTCCTCTGCCAATAAGCGTCACTGGATGTGGATATGAAGTGGCACGGAGTCAGCAACCCACTCTCTCGGCAACTTTTTGACCGGAGCCGCTACTTCTCAATCAAGTAGCTCCTCAATTGGCCTCACAAGAGCTGAGTGCACCCCGCTTACCAACAGACTCGGACAGACATCCATCCAAGTGTTGTGCCAAGTCTGACAGCGCTTAAATTCGGTGATCTGAATGGGAACCGGATTTTAACATATCGATAATTTATAACTGTAGCTGTGGTATCGATGTCGTATGGCAGTGACGCTGTGGCGTCCACCAACATTTTTATTCCATGTTACTGACGGGTGCGGTTTACTGAGATCTCATGTCTGGCAGGTGTGTTGCGTGAGCGCATTGTTCACATTTGATAAAGTTTTCACATTTGAGTTGTAACTCTTTCTATAATTAAACTGTTTCGAAAAATGGCTCTGAACACTATGGGACTTAACATCTGAGCTCATCAGTCCCCTAGAACATAGAACTACTTAAACCTAACTAACCTAAGGACATCACACACATCCATGCCCGAGGCAGGATCCGAATCTGCGACCGTTGCGGTCGCGCGGCTCCAAACTGAAGCGCCTAGAACCGCTCGGCCACCTCGGCCGGCAAAGCTGTTTCGATTGTGTAAAGGGATTATGTAATCGTCTACGCATGAAGTCATCGCCTTGACGCAGAAGCCACTGACAGTACTGCTGGCGATTGTGAACGTCGTTGCCATGGAGGTCTTGATGTAGCGCCACGTATAGATTCCCATCTGTCTCCCCATTTCACGAATATTTGCTTAAGGGTCTATTACAACGACACCCGGAACAGCTACCTATGCTGATTCCTGTGTTGCGCCTCTGCTCCGGATCCGCGTTCGTAGAGACAACCGCCCTGTTGTTTGGTCGGGTTGATATGGTGGAAGAGGCCGAACTTCGAGGACATGAGTCTCATCAGATTAGGGAAGAATGGGGAAGGAAGTCTGCCGCGCTCTTTCAAAGCAACCATCCCGGCATTTACATGAAGCGATTTAGGGAAATCACCGAAAACCTAAATCAGGATGGCCGGACGCTGGATTGAACCATTGTACTCCCGAATGCGAGTCCAGTTTCATTGCGCAACCTCTTTCGGTACAACCGACCTGTCACACGAAGCCTTCTGACAATATAGGAGTACATGAAGGTAGGGGGGGGGGTCACATGACGTCTACTAGGGTACCGATGGGCATGCATCTGGGCCGCACATGTGCCATTTTGGTGACATTCTCGGTCCAGTAATATCATGTAAACTATTTCCTTATTTTTGAATTTCATGTGGGATGCCTATAACGGATGGACACGTAAATTAATATCGCGATTACAACACTGAAATATTTATAGCGCACAATACACCGGTGCCATGGACATATACGTACTTCCACACAGAGAACAACTTGCTTCATAGTGTGCCGTTTCCACACACAGCGCCGATTGCAGCCCGTTCCTGTACACTGCTGCAGAGGCCAAGGGTTGACCTGGGCGGTGTAACGGGGCGGGGTAAACGTCCGTACTGTTCCGTAGTCTGCACGTTGATAAATACACTCCTGGAAATGGAAAAAAGAACACATTGACACCGGTGTGTCAGACCCACCATACTTGCTCCGGACACTGCGAGAGGGCTGTACAAGCAATGATCACACGCACGGCACAGCGGACACACCAGGAACCGCGGTGTTGGCCGTCGAATGGCGCTAGCTGCGCAGCATTTGTGCACCGCCGCCGTCAGTGTCAGCCAGTTTGCCGTGGCATACGGAGCTCCATCGCAGTCTTTAACACTGCTAGCATGCCGCGACAGCGTGGACGTGAACCGTATGTGCAGTTGACGGACTTTGAGCGAGGGCGTATAGTGGGCATGCGCGAGGCTGGTTAGACGTACCACCGAATTGCTCAACACGTGGGGCGTGAGGTCTCCACAATACATCGATGTTGTCGCCAGTGGTCGGCGGAAGGTGCACGTGCCCGTCGACCTGGGACCGGACCGCAGCGACGCACGGATGCACGCCAAGACCGTAGGATCCTACGCAGTGCCGTAGGGGACCGCACCGCCACTTCCCAGCAAATTAGGGACACTGTTGCTCCTGGGGTATCGGCGAGGACCATTCGCAACCGTCTCCATGAAGCGGGGCTACGGTCCCGCACACCGTTAGGCCGTCTTCCGCTCACGCCCCAACATCGTGCAGCCCGCCTCCAGTGGTGTCGCGACACGCGTGAATAGAGGGACGAATGGAGGCGTGTAGTCTTCAGCGATGATAGTCGCTTCTGCTTTGGTGCCAATGATGGTCATATGCGTGTTTGGCGCCGTGCAGGTGAGCGCCACAATCAGGACTGCATACGACCGAGGCACACAGGGCCAACACCCGGCATCTTGGTGTGGGGAGCGATCTCCTACACTGCCCGTACACCTCTGGTGATCGTCGAGGGGACACTGAATAGTGCACGGTACATCCAAACCGTCATCGAACCCATCGTTCTACCATTCCTAGACCGGCAAGGGAACTTGCTGTTCCAACAGGACAATGCACGTCCGCATGTATCCCGTGCCACCCAACGTGCTCTAGAAGGTGTAAGTCAACTACCCTGGCCAGCAAGATCTCCGGATCTGTCCCCCATTGAGCATGTTTGAGACTGGATGAAGCGTCGTCTCACGCGGTCTGCACGTCCAGCACGAACGCTGGTCCAACTGAGGTGCCAGGTGGAAATGGCATGGCAAGCCATTCCACAGTTCTACATCCAGCATCTCTACGATCGTCTCCATGGGAGAATAGCAGCCTGCATTGCTGCGAAAGGTGGATATACACTGTACTAGTGCCGACATTGTGCATGCTCTGTTGCCTGTGTCTATGTGCCTGTGGTTCTGTCAGTGTGATCATGTGATGTATCTGACCCCAGGAACGTGTCAATAAAGTTTCCCCTTCCTGGGACAATGAATTCACGGTGTTCTTATTTCAATTTCCAGGAGTGTACATCACTCGCGAGGGACAGCTTTATGCACATATCAGTGTTTGTGGCAGGAATCCCAATTATTACTTTCGGCTCTCGTAGAACAGTGAAAGTAAGAATACGTACGTCTATCACATCGGGATTACGAGCAACATGCAATAGTGACGCGTTTCGTTCACTTCACGCGCCAAGTTAGTGTTACAATTTCGGTTTAGAATGCCTCATAGTATTTAATTTTGTGAGACCCTGCCGTACATTCGTACCTGTGAAAGCCGTTTATCAGTATCTATTGTGGTTCCAGAAATATTGGCGGTGAAAAGTTGGTCTGCCCCGTATAAAGCAGATAGGAAACAACATATTAACTGGCTGCTACGAGGCACCGACAGTATAGAGCCAAAACACATTCCCTTCTTTAGCTGTAGTTCTCTGAGAGCGAATGCGGGAATTTTATTGTGACGTTACAGTTTTGGAAAATTATTGACAAGTGGTAGGAGGCTGCCGGCTGAGCGGTTCTAGGCGCTTCAGTCTGGAACGGCGCGACTGCTACGGTCGCAGGCTCGAATCCTGCCTCGGACATGTATGTGTGTGATGTCCTTAGGTTAGTTAGGTTTAAGTAGTTCTGAGTTCTAGGGGACTGATTACCTCCGATGTTAAGTCCCATAGTGATCGGAGCCATTTGAATTTGGTAGGATGTTCCAGGAGAACTGACATTGTCATTGGATGACTGCTTGCGAGAGGCTATGATTAGCTCTCGAAGTAGGGGCGCATGTTACGAGGGAAGACAGGAATAACATGCAAAATTTGCGTTAGGTAGCTTTTCGGGATTCACAACCATCGTCCGACAGAGTGCCCGTTGACACGAATGTAAAATTAGGGAGATTCGAGCGCCCACTGCGGGTTCCCGCGAACCAAATGCGACTGGAATAGGAAAGGGAGGTAATGACAGTGGCACGTTAAGTTCCCTCCGCCACACACCGTTTGGTGGCTTGCGGAGTATAAATGTAGATGTAGATGTAGACAATAGTAATGGCGGACAGCACAAAGACACTGTAAAAAAAATGGTAAGGTTTGCAATTAGCATCGGGGTGTATAGGTCGTAATGTACTCAGCAAACCTTAAAGTGTTGATGAATAGGAGGAGGACGCCCTTCTGGCATGCCTAATGTTACGAACTCGAATTGTGATAATCACTGCCTTCAGATTACGAAAACGGATCGCTGTGCTAATGATGTAGTAACCTACCTATAGGTCCCTTGTCTTGAATCTCCGCCATCCTTAGCTACCTGTAACTGTTTTACCCTCATGTGATAATTTGTGAGTGAATAGGATGCTATTAAAAATATTCGTGTTTAACTTCAGTGCAACTACTGCGCTCGTTTTGTGTGAAGATTTATAATAAACGATAGAACTTCTGGTAACTTTGGCTTTCATAACATGCGTATCTCACCTGGTCACAAAATCAAATTACAGTGCCACTATTCCACCACCCTTTTGAAGTCTATAGGGCCACAATTCAGCGTTGATAAAAATCCTTGCGTAACAGATGACAGTTTTCAGTATTCATTGGGCATCTACATACCGATACGGGTTAAAGGCGTAGGTGGTGGGGTAGCACAAGGTGCTCACGTTGTCCAGACCCACTTTGGCTGTCTGCAACTGCACTGCACACTGATGCTTGTGTTTCGACCATACGTCGACGTACCAGTATCGGCGCCTAACGGCAAGTCATGACACTAACATTACCAACAGCACAGGTTGAACATCATTCCTCTAAAGATAGGCACCCACATGCTAAATAGTTTTCCGTCTACACTGGTTCAAGTATCGAAAGTTTAAGTGTAAAGGTGATTAAAACGTTTCCGTTCCAAGGCCACAAAGTATGGAATCTGTAATGAGGCAAAATCGCCGTCAGGTTTGAGGCAATTATCCCACCTACGTAAAAGGCTGAAGTTACCCCTTTGATAAAACACCGTGTCCTGCTGTCTGAAGAAGTCTATAACTGCCTGTTGCACATCCTCTTCCGACAGGAAGCATGGACCCTTCAGCGCTTTCTCAAAGGGACCGAAGGCGTGATAACCGCATGGACACAGGTCAAGACTGTTGTATGGGTACTCAAGTGCTTCCCACTTGAGTCTGTGTAGCTTCTGCGTCACGAAAGTTTCGATATGGAGACGTGCGTCGTCAGGAAACAGCACGTAATTTGCCTCACCATTCCATAACAGCGGTTTTCAATAGGCATGCTGCCCGTACACGTTCTTCATATTCCAATGGATGTCCACTGGTGTTTGTCCTTCGGCAGCCACGAAAAGAATAACAGCCCGTTGGTGCTGTTCGGAGGTATATGGTAGTGACGCCGCCATAGTTCACGTTCTCGCATTTGCCGCACCGTAAGTCAGAATGGCACGAATGCCTCACTAATCTCTTCCCTACATGTCGTTGCCTGTATACCCGTATCATAATCGCTCTACGTTGCATAAAGGCTGTAGCAACACACTCAAACGGAAAATCTGTTGATCGCCTCTTACATAACCACCCTGTTCATATGCTTCGCCCGGCACTGGAGGTTCACCGCGACTATTAAAGTGAAATTCGGTGCTTTCAAATATCCGCCCGCCCAGACATAATTGGTTGCAGCTGTAAAGATCTCCAAGAGATGGTATTGTCACCATAAGACGCATCACCTCAAAGATAGTCGCGCAAGGTGTACTGTCGATCGACGCATGAACGCACCTTTGGTGGTCAAAGCGTGTAACAGCTTACGCTAAGCAATGAAACAAAGAGAAAGAGCAGCTGTATTTCGTAAGTTGGGTCATCGTTGAGCAACGTAGTGTCAGCGGGAGTGCCATAACTGTGTCTTCTGCATATTATGTCTCCTCTGCATCACTTATGTCATAGCCCATTAACACCTTATAACTGACTGAGTTGCTAGCAATGCTATTGTGGACAGCTGACATAAGACTGATGATTAGTGTTCAGGGAAGAACGAAACTTCTGCCTGGACACCACCAGTGATGCAGCTATCTTAAGTAACGAACAAACTAAAGATTCTTGGAAGGACGAAACCTGTATTTCCGAGACGCTCCTCCATCCTGTAGCCGAAACAGGACGAATTATCAATCACTTATCTCCGATCGGAACAAACCGTTACACAAGGCGTTATGCTTCTGTGGAAGGACTCGACAAATTGTAGTGTGGCATATACATACGATACATTGCACTTTATATGCTGGCGAGACGGCAGGTGTAAATGTTAGTGGGCAACTACCTTCTATTTTACCTGACCACGAGATGAGGGTGGTGAGACTTTTACAGTTTCATGTACGCTCTTGACTTCAACGTAAACTTTAGTTTGTTGCCGAATGTCTGGATCAATATTTCCTTAGGCCACGGATTAGATAGCCACATTTTTCTGCTGTTCTAGTTCATATTTTTCGTTGCTTCATTTCACTTTCTAATATTGTTTTAGAACAGACAAAAAATACATTTTCTAGTGAGCGCATTTACGTGAAAATTGTGAGTGTGTGTGTTGGGGGGGGGGGGGAGTGTATTTGTACTTTTGGAGTCCACCTCCGTAGTGTAGATGTAGCGTTACCGCCTTCAACGCAGGGGGCTCGGGTTTGATTCCCGGAAGGGGACTGGGTGTTGCGTGTCCATCATCATTGACTCGCAAGTCGCCGATGTGGTGTCAACTAAAGAGAGCTTCCAATACGGTGGCCCAACTCCCCCGCACGGGGTCTCCCAGCCAACAATGCCATACGATCATTTCCATTTTTTTAAACTGTTGTATTTTAGGAACCGTGGAGGTTTGTATTATCGTTAAAATTTTATAGTTTTGCGCCATCCAGCCTTACTCATTTGTTAAAAATGACGTGTGAGCATTAAAGACATAGCTGTAGGGCACAAAAGAATCATGTATATCAGTAGTTCTTTGTAAAGGGTCATACCGACCTAAAGAGTAGTGCTGTTGCGAAAAGTTTCCCGTCTATTGCCCTAATAATCACGAATATCTCTCGAGGTATCCACGTGTCCAGCAAAGTCAGCCACAATATGATTATGTGTCCATCTCTTCCAGAACCATTTCCAAAACCCTGAAGCAACACCAGCCATTACACAGAGGCTGTTTAATATGTAGAGTAATCAGACCTTCCTTCTAGCAACAAAATGGAAGGCGGCATCGATGACATTTACGTAGAATAAAGCCAACCGTAGAAACTATAGCACCTTCAGTGATATCACATGTACTGGTGGGGTCTCTTGGTATTGTTTTAAGAGGCCAGCTGACATTACATTATATGGATAAGCGAATTATAAACGGTCATAGAATAATGTTTTCGCTACGTTATTACACTCTACGTGCGTGCCCAAATTCATAGCATTGTGTCAGATAGGTACTGTGGGCAGACGCCTTTAGAACTGAGTGCCTTTGAATGATTTACATGGAATAAACTGCAGCACTTCCGAACTGCGTGGGCTCTGCGCTATTGAACGTGATTCAATTTAGATTAATCGTAGAGCACAGTAAGTTGAATTAACCCGTTGTGTCTTCCAAAGGCTATGCAGCCTTTCAGGAAGGGGTCAAAGAAATGGCACACCACGCAACTGCAAAGAGGGACAGAGAGATAGAGAGAAGGATTATAGGATTAAAAGTTATTAACTTTGTCGAAATACGCGTGCGTCCGTTTTACAAATAATGAAATAAAAGTTCGTATTACTGCTAGGCATGTAATATATGTGTTGCTGATTTTGAATGGGTTTTATCTCTAAATAGGAATATTAATTTGTATTGCGGACTTATGATACTGATAAATTTTAACTGTACAAAATCAAAACTCTTCGTATTTATTATTTCTATGTGTACTACGCCAGCACTTCGTATTTATTATTTCTGTGTGTACTACGCTAAGAAAGTAAAAGATTAACGTATAATAAGATGCAAAAATACTTTAGAAAGAAAGTTACGCATATCGTCCCAATGTGAAGACCATTGCGCAACTAGAGTGGTGCACTGTCAGTAGAGGTTACATGTTGTGAGTTTCCTGCAAACACAGCTCTGTTACGGTACAGATAACAGGTGCATCAATAGTCCATCTGAATTTGAGAGTAACAGAGAAACTCACAAGTACAGCACTAGAACGCATAACGATCTGCGGTACCCTTTAATAAATTTATCTTTGACAGTGAAAGGAATGAGATATGCGGTTATAAACTCTTTGACAATATACTGCCCGAAATAAGACGTCTGACAGGTAGCAGAACTATTTTGACATTTAGATTAAATTATCTCTCCTTAAAAACTTCCTCAACAGCATAGAAAAATTCTTGAGTCATGAAACACTGTAAATGGCCAACCTCTAGTAATACAAATATAGATTTTGTAAAAAATTGCAAATTTGTGGTAAGGTCCTATGGGTCCAAACTGCTGAAGTCATCGGTCCCTGGGCTTACACACTACTTAATCTAACTTAAACTAACTTACGCTGAGAACGACACATACATCCATGCGCGAGGGAGGACTTGCACCTCCGACGGGGGAAGCCGCACAGATAATTTTTGTATGTCTTTTAAGTTTTATATACCTGTTCTCTGCATTTTCTTTTGGCACGTTGCACACCATAGCGTTTAGTGTGAATTTGATACATGGTGCAAGGAACTAACCAACAAACAGGATGCGAGTGTAATGGCTCGGCGTCTGGTGACTTACCCTAAAGATGCAGTACGTGGAATAGTACGATTCTTGTGAGCAAAACGGTTAAATCACACACAGATTTATAGTGAAATTTGGCCAAGTGTATGGATCAAATGCCGTGACGCGTCGAATAGTAGTGAAATGGTGCAAATAATCTGACCAAGGCCGCACAAGCTTGAGTAATAAAAATGGTTCAAATGGCTCTGAGCACTATGGGACTTAACTTCCGAGGGCATCAGTCCCCAAGAACTTAGAACTACCTAAACTTAACTAACCTAAGGACATCAAACACATCCATTCCCGAGGCAGGATTCAAACCTCCGACCTTAGAGGTCGCGCGATTCCAGATTCAAGCGCCTAGAACCACTCGGCCACTCCGGCCGGCGCTTGAGTAATACTAATCGGGAATTCCGGATATTGCACCATGCGGTTTCCATTTTTAAGCCAAACACTTGAAAGTTTGAGGAAGTTCACACTGCGGTTCTGAAATGGCTCCGTGACCAAGGAGCGAATTTCTATTGTCGAGGAACTGAACGATTGGCAGAACGCTGTTTACGTGGACTTGGTGACTGTGTTGAAAAACAGTGACATGTATTTATGTCATTTTGACGTGTAGTTATGTGTTCAATAAAAGTTACTTGGCCTGGCATAATAATATGTAACTTTCTTTTTTAGTCCCCTCGTGATTAAACTGGCTACTGTAAACATTAAATTACAGTATGCTCAAGTAAAAGATTTATAATGACATAAAAAGCTTCCACAGTCATTAGGACACCTCACACATTACTTATTCCATTTTCAGAATTAAAGATGAAGTCGATATCTTGAGATCGTGACTGTTTGTCAGTATCAACTCCTGAGAGTCAGTAAATTACGAATTTACTGCGCGTTTCAACAGAAGTTTTAGCTGTTCGCCATCTAGTGGCACAAACCGTATTCATTAACATTTATATATGACAAGTTGGGAGAGACTAGGAGTTTTTGCTACCGTCCTGAGTCATCGTGGAATACATTCAACGTTACTGGATGAAATATTTAGGCTTACAAACTAAGTTCAGTATGGAACTGCAGCAAAATTCAGGTTAATTTGGTAGGGTTTAGGGCTATATGGAAGACATATTTAGTTTGTACTACTATTTTCCTGTTTTCCTGCGGTATAAATACGGCAAATTCCTCAGAAGGATTCTAGTATACATAAGTGCTAAAGGGAATATTGGAAAATACATTTCAAACGTAAAATTAATTGCAAGTCAAATTTGATTCTCCTACTCTTCCCTGCCCAGCAAAATTTAAGTGATATTACATGAGACACTCAGTTTCAATATACACTCCTGGAAATGGAAAAAAGAACACATTGACACCGGTGTGTCAGACCCGCCATACTTGCTCCGGACACTGCGAGAGGGCTGTACAAGCAATGATCACAAGCACGGCACAGCGGACACACCAGGAACCGCGGTGTTGGCCGTCGAATGGCGCTAGCTGCGCAGCATTTGTGCACCGCCGCCGTCAGTGTCAGCCAGTTTGCCGTGGCATACGGAGCTCCATCGCAGTCTTTAACGCTGGTAGAATGCCGCGACAGCGTGGATGTGAACCGTATGTGCAGTTGACGGACTTTGAGCGAGGGCGTATAGTGGGCATGCGGGAGGCCGGGTGGACGTACCGCCGAATTGCTCAACACGTGGGGCGTGAGGTCTCCACAGTACATCGATGTTGTCGCCAGTGGTCGGCGGAAGGTGCACGTGCCCGTCGACCTGGGACCGGACCGCAGCGACGCACGGATGCACGCCAAGACCGTAGGATCCTACGCATTGCCGTAGGGGACCGCACCGCCACTTCCCAGCAAATTAGGGACACTGTTGCTCCTGGGGTATCGGCGAGGACCATTCGCAACCGTCTCCATGAAGCTGGGCTACGGTCCCGCACACCGTTAGGCCGTCTTCCGCTCACGCCCCAACATCGTGCAGCCCGCCTCCAGTGGTATTGCGACAGGCGTGAATGGAGGGACGAATGGAGACGTGTCGTCTTCAGCGATGAGAGTCGCTTCTGCCTTGGTGCCAATGATGGTCGTATGCTTGTTTGGCGCCGTGCAGGTGAGCGCCACAATCAGGACTGCATACGACCGAGGCACACAGGGCCAACACCCGGCATCATGGTGTGGGGAGCGATCTCCTACACTGGCCGTACACCTCTGGTGATCGTCGAGGGGACACTGAATAGTGCACGGTACATCCAAACCGTCATCGGACCCATCGTTCTACCATTCCTAGACCGGCAAGGGAACTTGCTGTTCCAACAGGACAATGCACGTCCGCATGTATCCCGTGCCACCCAACGTGCTCTCGAAGGTGTAAGTCAACTACCCTGGCCAGCAAGATCTCCGGATCTGTCCCCCATTGAGCATGTTTGGGACTGGATGAAGCGTCGTCTCACGCGGTCTGCACGTCCAGCAGGAACGCTGGTCCAACTGAGGCGCCAGGTGGAAATGGCATGGCAAGCCGTTCCACATGACTACATCCAGCATCTCTACGAGCGTCTCCATGGGAGAATAGCAGCCTGCATTGCTGCGAAAGGTGGATATACACTGTACTAGTGCCGACATTGTGCATGCTCTGTTGCCTGTGTCTATGTGCCTGTGGTTCTGTCAGTGTGATCATGTGATGTATCTGACCCCAGGAATGTGTCAATAAAGTTTCCCCTTCCTGGGACAATGAATTCACGGTGTTCTTATTTCAATTTCCAGGAGTGTAATAATTAATAAACAAATGGAAGAATGTTGTCAGTTTCAAATCACTTAAGGTTTTTCGTTTTGTGATATAAATCCCGAGGTGTACGGAATAACAGTTAGGCTTTCTATGAAAAGCGATATCACTTTTGTATGGTAGTTTTTGGGTGTTAAATGATTATATACATGCTATAGCAAAATGAAACCGGCAAACCTCGAGGACTGGTAGAGAACGTCTAGGGGGAAAAAAGATATGGAACTGGGAACTTGAGTCCTGACACGTCATCCAACTACGGCGCAGTCCATCGAAGCTACGGGACCTAGGCAGCAGACTTGAGGTTTCACGCTGTCGGATCGAAAGCGGAACTTCTCGGACTGAACTTTATTGTTTTTCACTAATCGCGATGGAGTTACACGACGGAGATAGCTGCAGCAGAGGTTCCTGCAATCCAATGTGCTGCAGCGCGTTGAGTGACGTGTTCTGACATGGGTATCTAGACCCTGTTTATCCCTTGTGTCCACAATCTAAAAATTATATACATTGTTCTATAACCTAGTTACCAGGGGAACCCAATGACTTAATAGTCGTACAGCCATGGCTGGCAACACTCAGCTCTGAGTAAATACGAAATCGTTGCAACAAAGCATTCTAATTGTTGCTGGCTACTATTGCTATCGTTGCACAAGATTGTGAACTGTTAGCTATTGTGTAAGCTTTGCGACTGTGACCCTTAATACTGTATTCTCATGGATGATAAACTGGAACTCTCTAAATCTGAATACAGCAGATTAAGCTACGAAGGGAAATAACAGTATATTACAGCGTTTCTGTCTGCTGTTGATACAGAAGAGGAAGGTGCTACAAATTTCAGCGATGAAGATTCTACAGACGAATGGATACCGAGTAACTAAGACGCTGTTGCTTCAGATACTGAAAATGGTATCGGTGCTTGTAGTGACAGTGGAGTTGAAAGAGAGACAAGTGATAATAGTAGCGATGAAAATGATAGAGCTGACGAAAACAGTGAAGCAATTGTGTCTTCTGTAGGCATTCTACGCGATAAAGATGGAACTGAATGGCATACTGAAACTTTTGGGACAAGAAAGTTGCTGAAGCATAATATTTTGAAGTAAAATACTGGTCCAATACGTACAACAAACTTCTTTCTATAAACGACGCCTTAATGAGTATATTTAGAGAAGAAATGTATGATATAATAGTACATGAAACCAACAGGAAGGCAAGTCAGGTATTCGCAAACAATAACATCAGTTCAGATGGAGCAGCGAAATTGTGGAACACATTGACATTGAAGAATTTGATGCATATCTTGGTACACTGAATACAGCTGAAGTAAGATTCTCTAACACTGAGCACAAAAAGGAAATGTGGGAAACAATTGGTTTCCCATTCTATCGTGCAAGCTTATAGCTCAACAGGTTTTAGCATACAAGAAGATTTATAAGATTTGACGATGTGAACACTAGAACTGAGCGTTTGAAAAGTGACAAAGCAGCTGCAATATCTGACATGTTTGAAATGATAAAGTCAAGTTTTCGTAAAAGGGCTGTGTCGTCTGATTTCCTTACTGCTGATGAGCAGATTTTTCCTCGCCAAAGAAAGACAAGATTTACTCAATACATGCAATCCGAGACAGCCAAATATAGCTTGAAGGTTTGGTGGGTTTGTGATTCGCGAAATTATTATCCAATAACTGGCCAAATTTATGCAGGTAAATCTGCTTCTGGAAGACGAACTTATCACTGGGAGAGGGTAGTAAAAGATTTATGCTACCGTTTCAACAGAACTGGCCAATATATGACCACTGACAATGTTACAACTGTACCATTAGCGAGGATGTTGCTGACTTGGGATTTCTCCATAGTTGGTACCGTGAAAACAAACAAGCCCCATATACCGACAGAAATGCAATCTTCCTCTTCACGCCAAGAACTACTGTCTGTATTTGGACTGAGTGAGGATAACGTTTCTCTGTGTTCATATGTTCCAAACAAGAAGGAAGCAATTCTAAGGTTATGGACAATACATTATGATGCAGCCACTTCTGGTCCTCTTTCAAAGCAAGATGTAAGCTTATAGCTCAACAAGTTTGGTATGGTCGTTGGTAATATGGAAAAGTTGCGTTCTCATTAGAGTGTAAAAAGAAGGACGAAGAGATGATCGCTAGCATTTTTTACAACATTATGGTTATTGCTTGCTTATCGGCATACATTATTTATACAGAAAACAATCCTCAAGTAAAAAATGTGACTCATAGAAGCAGACTGTTTCTCGTGCATCTGGGAAATCGTTTCACAATGTCTTCCATTATCTCTGGATCATCGAATCCTAATTGCTTGAGAAAATTTTCCGTGAAATCGGGTACTCAGTTCGTGATAGGAGGACCTCTAATGTTGGTTCCTGAACAAGTGGAGGCTCAACCGAAACGAGATTCTTCTGGACGGCTGAAAATCGTTAGTAACTGCTTTGTGTGCAAGTCTCAACCCAACAAAAGGAACAATAAAACAAGAAAAAGTTGCAAAAAATGTAAAAAAAAAACAGTACGTGATGAGCACTGCCTTATAACAACAGTGTGTGTATAATAATAATAATTATTCCAAGTTTATCTTTCCTCTGAAATGAGCAACTAAATTTTGTAGCTGTGTAGTATTATGGATTGTATTCTGTCACATATAGCAAAACATTGATATACTTTGCACATATTTATGACTATATCTGTTATATTATTAATCGCTTGTGTAACAAATAATAAATATACTAATATATTATAAAAATAAAGTTTTTCATTAGTTAATTTCTCACTCGTTCTTATGGAGATACGTGATTTCCTGGGTAACCTGAATACAGAATAGAAAGTGTATAATTTCCGTTCGCATTTAAATGCGCTTCTTTGAGAATATCCACCCAAAATCTATAAAATGTGTTGGTACAAAAGTTATAACGAACGGTGCCAGTAGCCAAAGTCTGTTTACGCAGCAGATTTCGCTATCTTCTCGACTGGAGGCATCAGTCGCGTTCAGTGAATTACAAAACAGGTTTGAAAAATTAGTTACCTCAAAAAGAAAGGAAATGGAAATGCAAACAACAGAAGAAGAAACATAAAAGTATTCGCAGTGACGGAGAACCCAAAACAAAATTTATGAACTGAATCGTAATATTTATTCTACAAAATGTTTCGAAAAGATTCATCCGATTTCACAAGAGCATCTTCTACATGAATGAAGACAACAACTTGGGGTGGATTTGATGTTACACATGAAGGTCCTGCAGACTCTAAAATTTCGAGAATGAGACCTGAATAAAGGCATCTAACGATTATGTCACAAATAAGAGTTGCTTGCACGATAGATGTTTCTGAATTTCCATAATTGCAGTTTTATCCACACAACGTATTTTCCACACAGCTTAAGAACTCTAATCAACTAATCACTATTACATATTTGGTACATACAACGAGTGAACGAGTGATGAGCACACGATTTAAGTTTTCCTGCCAATGTCGTGGCTAATATACGTCTCTTAAAGTTTGTTTTCGCACACTGGCGTTACATGTGGGCGCTAGACAGTTGACGCCTCGATGATGGCCCAATAATCTGAATACCCGTTCGTAATAATTATGTTATTGGAAAAAATACAGTTTTCTTGTTCTTCAAGCTGAAATATGAAACTGCTCTATCAAGGATTGACGGGAGGATCCATTAATATGGAAGATAAAACCTGCACCAAACATTCCTACTGTCTACATGCAAAATTTCTCGATGTACAAGTAAGATAATAAGATGCTTATGGCATCATATTTGCAATAAATTTCAATAACATCTGCAAATTGGAACATGTGTTGAGGCTCGCCCATCAAAGTATTGCCCTCCATCGCTCCTGTGCGGTCAGAGTTGTACACGGTGACCTGCCCGTTCCGCTAAAGACGCACTGTTCCACTCAAAGTTACTGTCTTATCGGACGTCATCCCTTTGAGCGATGCGTTACGGATGATAACAGGCTCCTCTTTTATGAACTGACGATCTACGTGGATTGCCTGTGACAGCTTTGCTCAGGGCCTCAACAGTAACAACAAATTCCATTTTCCTGTCGATTGCTACATGCTATCCCGAGCTACTGCTGTGATCCTGATTTTTCCATAATTTGTGGAAGCCAGAGTGATGCGTGTAGCTTAATGGGTTCAGCTTAGATCTGCGTGTTGTAATAACACACGTGGCCATAGAGGCACGTATATAAAACAGAAAACGAAAGTAATTAATGATAAAACGTACTATATTTGCTACACGCGTGGCCATAGAGGCATATATGTTATAATACGAAAGCCATTGATATGAGCTTCGTGCAACCGACGCTGAGGAGTGGTCTTTGTGTGCTGCATTTACACGCTTCTGGGCGGCTCGACTGACTTTGCGTTGTGGCCACAGTTTCGGTCAGCAATGGCGCCATCGCGGCTTGCATTAGTGGAAACAGCCAGTGTGGACCGTTCTTTGCTGGGCGTCTCAAGTGAAAGCTCCGTACAAACACGCGGCATTACCACGTGAATCATCTTTTAGCTGGTGTAATCTGCACCTGTGTCTACGTTTCACGACTTTTTCGAATATAATTTAGCAAGAGCTTTAATTTTCTGAGTTGAGTTCATTACACAAAAGATGAGTCACCTAAGTTATTAATCTCACATAGTTTCTAAAACACTGAAAATAGTGTAACCAACACTGAGTATAATAAATCCTTCCTGAACATCACGTAACCCATTGTCATGCCAGTTTTAAAAACAGGGATTGTTGTATTAACTTTGTTTCTTCAAACAGCACTCGAATATAGAAGAAATAGATAACGACAGACTTATAAGAATGATGGAGCGTGTCTCGAGGAACACATTACTGATCGTAAGCATCATCTTACGTACCCGCAGAGCGTCAAAGTTATAGGGAAACACGCCTGCTACAAGGCTACACGTTTAGCAGCAAACCTTTACGGGCAGGAAGCGGGAAACCTCGCACTGAGCCTGACAACATTCCGAATGTTACTCATATAATTATGGTATCGATTACGTTCAGGCTTGTCACATAAACTCTGAGTGGTGTAGAAAGTCACTTTTGCTGCCAAAGGGTTAACCAAGACGCTGGAATTTCGCCCTGTAACCTTGACGCTCTGCAGTGTCGTAAGATGTTCCCGAAACTTAACGAAGAAAGTAACTCACGTAATTAAAACAGCCTAACGAAAATTGGGCCATGCATAGAATGAACTGCTACAGTACAATACATAAGGTAAATGAAGGAAGTACGCCATGAGACGAACAGAAATTACACTTTCATTCATAGGCAATAATTCCATTGAAGTCAACGCGGTCTGTCCTCTGGACACTGCAAACGGCCCTACATGGTTCTTAATTGGATGTGTGGTCACAATGGACAACAATGCTTGTACTGAAACTTCCTGACAGATTAAAACTGTGTGCCGGACCGAGACTCGAACTCCGGACCTTTGCCTCTCGCTGGCAAGTGCTCTACCAACTGAGCTACCGAACCACGACTCACGTCCCGCTTTACTTCTGCCAGTACATCGTCTCCTACTTTCCAAATTTTACAGAAGCTCTCCTGCGAACCTTGCAGAACTGGCACTCCTGAAAGAAAGGAGTGCAGTTGGTAGAGCACTTGCCCGCGAAAGGCAAAGGTCCCGAGTTCGAGTTTCAGTCCGGCACACAGTTTTAATCTGCCAGGAAGTTTCATATCAGCGCACACTCCGCTTCGGAGTGAAAATCTCATTCTGGAATGCTTGCACTAATACGTGCTTCCATGCTGGGCCGAAGGTTTACTGAGAACTTCTTGTGGTAGGGCGTTCTATTTCTCCAGCGTGGTTGACAACTGCTTAATGGCCGTTGGTACATGTGATGGAGCAGTAAAGCGTCTCTGCAACCCATCCCACACGTGCTGGATGGAATTTCAGTGAGGGGAACGGGCAGGCCAATTCATTTGCCAAATATACTCTCGTTCCAAGAGCTTCTCCACCTGCAAAGTTCAATGTGGTCACGCATTTTCATCCATAAAAATGAAGTGGGGAAGGAGTACAGCGTCACAATAACGTTCACCGGTGAGTGTACCGAGTTCTCTAAGACTTGGAGGTCAGTACGTCTATGCAGCATTATGCCTCCACATCAAACACAGCTTAACCATGACATGTGGAATAATCGGGTCTACTGCCGGATGTTTGTGTCACTCTGGCACAATATTTCGGCCTCATAACTCGTTGCCTTCTTCAGGTGCTACCTGAGACTGCCGTGCTGGAGGATCTTGTCCAGTCTAGTATTGCTGGACAAGATCCTCCAGCACGGCAGTCTCAGGTAGCACCTGAAGAAGGCAACGAGTTATGTGGCCGAAATATTGTGCCAGAGCGACACAAACATCCGGCAGTAGACCCGATTATTAAACATATCAATATCTCGCCGGGAAAGCCTGAAGAGTTACACAGCACAACCATGTTGGGCGATGTACCTGCTTATATTATGTGTTCCCACCTCACGTCATATGATAGCTCCTCCAGAATTACTACTCTAGATTGAATCTGCTATCAACGGACCGAGCGAGGTGGCGCAGTGCTTAGCACATTGGACTCTGGTTCAGGAAGACGATGGTTCAAACCCGCGTCCGGATATCCTGATTTAGGTTTCCCGTGATTTCTCTAGATCGCTTCAGGCAAATGCTGGGATGGTTCCTTTGAAAGGGCACGGCCGATATCTCTCTCCACCCTTCCCTAATCCGAGTTTGTGCTCCATCTCTAATGACTGGCGACGCTACGTTAAACACTAATATCCTCCTCCTCCGTCCCGCTCTCATCGGAGAAAAGCACACGACCCCGTTCCTCGGTGATCCTGCCATTTTGCTCTTGGCAACATTGCAAACGGTGCCGCCGACGTGAGGGTGCCAGTGGAAGACGACATACTGATCGTCGATCAAAGAGACGATTCGCGTGCTGCTACAGTACCACTGTGGAGTGTAGCATTGCGTGCCTTGCAGTCCTGTTAAATGTGGTTGCAATTCCACCCATTGTTTAACATGCTTCCCTTGTTGCCCGCCGGCCGGTGTGGCCGAGCGGTTCTAGGCGCTTCGGACTGAAATCGCGCGACCGCTCCGGTCCCAGGTTCGAATCCTGCCTCGGGCATGGATGTATGTGATGTCCTTAGGTTAGTTAGGTTAAAGTAGTTCTAAGTTCTAGGGGAATTATGACCTCAGATGTTAAGTCCCATAGTGCTCAGAGCCATTTGAACCTTGTTGCCCGCGGCACAACGTAAGATGACCCGATGACCGTCGATCCAAGAGACGATCCGCATGCTGATACAGTGCCACCGTGGAGTGTGACATTGCATGCCTTGCAGTCCTGTTAAATGTGGTGGCAATTCCACCCACTGTTTGATGTGGTTACCTTGCTGCCCGCGGCACAACGTAGCTGTCACGCGTAGCTGCAGTTGACTGGTCGACCACCTCCTCTCCGTCTGGCAGCACTGCATTTCTTCGGAATGCTCTCCATTCACGTGAAACAATAGTGTTTGCAGTACCAAACTCTTGGGCTACACTCATCGCACTTCGTCCTTCTTTTAGATTCCTGATGATTGTTTCCTGTGTGAAGTTCTCCGAGTTTTGTCGCCGGCCACGTTGTAATGAAGAACACCACCACAGTGTAAAGTAACTGCCCACGGGCTGACACACCCATACTCACACGCCCATATCCCACCCACCCACCCACCCACCCACCCACCCACACACACACACACACACACACACACACATACTTTCTCGTGTTGCGGGTCCAGTCCCATTTAGTCACGTAAATCAAATGCCATATGACGCCATCTGTCTGAGTACGGCTCGGAGACCTTTCAACAGCTTGCTCCTGCATTTACATTCATTTTCGCCGAGTTTTTGATATGTTATTGTGCTTTATTCGTCTCGTCCTTAAGTTTTGCATGACAGTGTATTTATGTAGGCCTATGTGTGTATATATGTTTGAGAATAACTCTGAATAGCCTGGACCGACTTCAATCAAACATGAAACAGAACCTGTAAAACGATCTAGCCAATCAATGCCCACCTCTGCTTAATTTCTGTTCTTAGATCGTGTGGGCATGGCGATGACATTTATTAAGAACAATTTCAGAAGGCCTATAACTAACACCTAGCGTATCCCATCTTACTATTTTAGACTCATCTTGTCAGACAGGCAAATATTTTGGCAGTTCTAATGACTCAGTGTAAGAGAATAAGAATAAGAGAATAAGAAGAAGCTCTTTGGCTTTAAGCCACAGCTGTGGCACATGCAAGAAAAGGGAGAGTGCGAGTGTCGGTTAAACCTGCTCTTCACCCTCTCGTGTGTCTTTTGTGTAGGCAAGAACACAGAGAGTGCTGCGGTTGCACTACGGGAAGTCCCGCAGACAATAGGAGCAAAGCTACGTATTCTGTGTAGGTGGGCTGACTCTGTTTCAGGTATCCTAGTGCTGTGACGATGCCCCAGCGGCAGTGACATCTCCACTGCTGATGTGCTAATGGGTTACTCACAGACACTGCGACCGGGCGGCAGCGAGTAGTGCAGAATTGAGTAAATAGTCTGCTGAATAGAGATTCGGACAACGCTAAAGTTAATTAGTGGGAAGAGATGAGTTCTTTGTAGAATAAAAAAAATGGCTCTGAGCACTATGGGACTTAACATCTTAGGTCATCAGTCCCCTAGAACTTAGAACTACTCAAACCTAACTAACCTAAGGACATCACACAACACCCAGCCATCACGGGGCAGAGAAAATCCCTGACACCGCCGGGAATCGAACCCGGGAACCCGGGCGTGGGAAGCGAGAACGCTACCGCACGACCACGAGATGCGGGCTTTGTAGAATACAGCGTAAGCTTAACGACATAATACTTTCTAAAAGACTCAAATTTTTCGAACAACAGGGAGTTGGTTCCGTAAACCCACACTTTCTCTCTTGCTCATTATGTCCTAGTTCTCTTTAGTCCCGTGGCAATTTTCCAATCAAGTTTGGTAGGAAGGGAGATCAGAAAGTAGCTTTATTCCCTGACCCGCTGGCTAACCACGGAAAATTAACGCAGAGGGGATATGAACCGCAAGCAGCCCCTCGTACAACTAGTGGAACAGTTGTTCTTACTGACTGTAATGAAGGGAATCAGACGTGCAGAATTCTAACGCTGATGCTGGTCGTGGAAGGAAGCAGACGTGACGTATCCTAGTTCCCGATTGGGAAGGAGGCAAACACACAGTTGAGATGTGGCATCGATTCTTGAGAGGGTAAGTGCGGCTTGGGGAAGTGAAATGATACGATCAGTCAGGCAGTATTCATTCTGAGACAACCGTCTCAAGACATGCGTTTTATTAGTTTTGATTTTAGGTAATTCACTAAATTCTTCATCATGAGCTCGTGGATAGACCACAGCTTAGTCGATCGCCACCATATGCTTATTTTGAAAGCACTACTCACGAAATGCTGTGTTGGTTTTCGTTTTTGTATGCATGATTTAACCCATGTCGTAACAATAATATGACGATGATCGTAACAACTGCATTCAGGAATTGCCAGGGTGTACAAGCCTTTGGGCTCCATTTACTATCTCCCCTCCATGCGGTCCCACATGCGAGAATGATGTGTCACTTCAGTAATACCATAAGGATACTGCTTTAATAATTTTCCTTTTCCCTGATTCATGTATCAACCCAGTGTAATCTTCTACAATACAACTGTTCAGTTTTTAGAGGTAATAAATAGTGAAAATTTAAACTAATAGTTTACCTTATGCAAGTAGTACAGTTCCACACCTAATAAGCTGATGCTTTCACCGCTAGCAGTACTAGAAATTGAAGGTATCTCATCCAATTCAGATAATACAAATCTCTCAAGCGATGTTATAGATGGCAAAAAGATTCCAGAATAGTTTCTCTTGCGTGTGGCTCCTCCATAAGTAGAACCGTTTCACCTTGATAAATATACTGTGAAAATAAGACGCTCTACAGTAGAGTCATCATAAGAAAATCCCTAAATCCCTGACAGCTGGAAACGCTGTTGAGAACTTTGTATTGCGAAGCGCAGGCGGCTGCAGGCGAAAAACACCAGACATCTACAGAGCCTCAGATATACTGAGGCGTGGCCATAGAGATGTTCATAAAATTGCGTTACTTGACTGACGGACGTAGGCGAGCGAAACTGCATCGCCCTGTGCACTGCAATTCTCTGGGGCCTACTTACAACAGTAGACCTATATGGGAGATAAGAACATACTAAAGGAAGATATTCTTGAAAGTTGTCAAACATGTTTCTCTGTCGCTGATATGCTGAGCTCGTTCAGTGATTTTCAGGTGTTGACATTCGAATGTGAAGGTGACCTTTTGTGGATAGTAGTTTGATAAAAACTATTGTTAAGGGACACGAATGGCTTCAATAGTTGGAACAATAGCAGCACGGATGTAAAACATGTCCGACAAAAATTCAAATCTCAGTGTAGCCCAAAACATAGGTATTGTTGTATTTCCACGTGTTTCGCAGAATTATTTAGAGCTATATGCAATTTTTGGCTACAAACTTTTCTTTGATCCACGTAAATATTTTACAACAGAACTGGTTTACTGTCAAGTTAAAATAACAGTACTCTCCATAGGAGCAGAGATACTGTTAGAAAGTGTCAGTCGTAACACTTGCAGAGTCGGAAGCTTCCTCAGAACTTCCAATTCTTCGTTGCTTCCTCCAACCTATATAAATAGATCTTGAAATGTTGAAGGTCCATTTTCGATCGGAATCCTATTGACTCTTTTGTCCGGCATTCTTTTATTGCTTACGGTGATGCCGTAAATGTTTTAGTTAAGAGCATTTCCAGAATTATTGTGCAGAATTTATATAGACGACGTGCATTCCCTCGAATCCAAATCATGAGAAAAGTATAAGGAGGGCCTAAGTGAGAACGTCCTGAGGGTAAATCTGCCATTGGAAATTTCGTTTGGCCCGCAAATTTCCAACCATCTTTGATTGTTCTTGAGAACGAATGTGTGGTCATGATAAAATTTTACTGCAACTTAGCCTGCCAGCACTAGTACGAGACAGACAAGATGCAATTCGCGTAAATCAAGACCAGAAAAAAGCATACCAAATTATCATGGATCAGGCAGCGAAACAACAAGGTGGCATTATTTTTCTTGATCCTCCCGGAGCCACGGAGGAAACATTTTTAAGAAATTAAATTCTGCCCGTATCAGGGCTCGGCGAGAAGCTGTTCTCGCCATCGCTTCCCCTGAAATGCGACGACGTTAATGAAAAGAGGAACGACGGTTCTTTCTTCTCTTATTTTGCCACTTGAGTCTGCGAGACACGAAAATCTTGCATGCAACGCAAGTAAGGCAAGTGGTCGAGCGCATGTGCTCAAGGCATGGAAATTAACCGTATGGGATGTATGCGCCTTGACTTCCAAGAAGGTTTCGGAACATTTGACGTAATTTTTCGACATCTGAGATGAAACAACAAACTGATGGGAGGAGCTCCGGTACACCTCCGTGGAGACTTCCGTCAAACTATGTCCGTTATTGCAAGGTCAGCACCCAGTTATGAAATCCAAGCATGTTTGAAACATTGTTTTGCCGAGACATGTCCAACAATTATCTTTGAAGAAAAGCATGAGAGTACATCTAAGAGGTTAGAGTGCACAAATGTTCTCCAATAAACTACTAAGAATTGGAGAATGGGGAAAAGGAGGTCGATTCATCTAGCAAGATAAAATTATATCCGATTTCTGCTTGACGTTTCCATGAGTACAAAGTAAATGAAATTTGTAGATATTACGCTAACAACACAGTACCTTATTTTTCCTTTATAGTGAAAGACTGAAATAAATAAATACCTGGACAACGTCGGGTACTCAGGTATTAGCGAAATAAAATCATCATCATCGTATCATTTTGCTCAAATAGGATTTTGGTAGTCTGTTTAACGTAAATCGCGGTGCAGAGTATTGACGGGTTTCACATTCTTGTTCCCCCTACTTCTTGCTGTGGTTAGAAATGGTAAACTGAATATATTGCGTCCAGACATAACACGCTGACACTGTGAGAATTTGCTTTGTGGTAAAATCGTAGCTACGCCATTAATTTAGAAAAGTATATATGTTAATTAAAAATTCCTGGTACTGCCACGCTCATCCTCGCAATAACAGCTAACGAGCCACTTGCATGAAAAGTAGCAGCACCAAGGCCTGGGAAGCCAACAGATGCCAGCACACCAGTATGCTGAATCCAAGCTAATCCATACTGCATCCGACTGACGCCCTATGGCAGAGAACGGTACTCAAAAAAGGGAGAGAGGGTTGTGGTACTTTACAAAAGATCGGAAATTTATGAACTTGTAGAGTGCTGTATGTACATGGTTTTTAGGACAAAATCCTAGTTTTCGTTCTGTAGGACCCTGTGCTGACTTTGTGGAAACGAAAAATCGCGAAATTTTGGTACTTTTTCAGTTTTGTTCAATCAATTTTTTGTGTTTACATTCGAAGACACAAAGCTCTTACAAGGAAATCCTTTGATGCGAGGTCGAAAGTTCAATCTTTACTAAGGGACATTCGAAAGTGTTCTGTAAAAATTATGACAAGAAAAATATTAGCTGTTAATGACTCACAAAGTGTATTAGGAGGGCGACAGAAAATAATTGTCTGGAGGCTGCAGAGATCAACCGTCTATGGGGTGTACGCATTACATTTCACAAAATGGACATCGTCGACATTCAAGAAATGTTCAAAACGAACCATTGACTAGCACCGTGAACACCGAATGAAAACTGGTGCACCACAGTGATCACGAAGGTTCGCACCATCAAGATCGATGGCGAACTCCTTTGGAGTTACAAATCGTGCAAGACGTTCAGATAGGTATCCACTCTTAACAGAGCGATGGGAACTGATGAAATGAGATGGCATACAACCGAATGCGAAACAGTCTGTCGTGGAACTTATACTGGAACTGGCTATCCTTTAAGGCTTAGCTGCACACAGTCCGATGATATGTTTTATAGACATGGACAAAACAAACATCCAGACGCTGCATTTGTCTAGTGGTTCCAGGTGGTATGAATTGCAATGTAGCACACTTTTCAGGGCATGTCAGAAAGAACAGACACCATGCATTCATATAACTGATTGGCCTAGCTGGGCACTGGATCGACCTTCTTTCTCCAGTGCGGGTGTGCAAATACGTCCGACCTCCTGTGGCAGTCTCAGAGAGGGAACATAGAGAAAATGGACAGGGACAGCGGATAGGTGGCGCTAGATGGGAATGTGGATCGGCTATGCCGAGATAGTCCGCACAATTGCGATAACGCTGTGTTCCTGATGACGCAGTGGTTAGCGCACCTGCCTAATCGGCAGGAGATCCCGAGTAAGAATCCCGGACAGTTACACATTTTCCCTCGTCGCCGCTGATTCCGCGTGATGTCCTAATGCAGTCGACAGTCGTGATCCTCTCCCTTTCCTTTTCTTTTTTTCCTCTCCCCACCTTCAATTTACACAAAAAGCAGGTTATTTTGGCTAGCTATTGGCCAAAAGCAGTGCCCACGCCATAGTTGTACTTATCTTACGCCCATTTTCACATTCTTGCTTGCTGTGACGTAAATATTCCATACTGCCCTTGCAAGATCAAGCACACCACGAGAAAGAATCATAAGGAGCACCTCCAACTTCTCGCAACCCAATAAATAGTTTCCCAGTCAATTTACCACCCTACTACCAATTAAAAAATGGCTCTGAGCACTATGGGACTTAACTCCTGAGGTCATCAGTCCCCTAGAACTTAGAACTACTTAAACCTAACTAACCTAAGGACAACACACACATCCATGATCGAGGCAGGATTCGAACCTGCGACCATAGCGGTCGCGCGGTTCCAGACTGTAGCGGCTAGAACCGCTCGGTCATCCCGGCCGTGTCTACCAATTAAAAATCGGCATAATTGTATACGTATGTGTTAAGGTAATGATATTAGTTGATCTTGATACTACTCTCTTGGTACCTCTGATTTCCAGGGTACCTTCATATCCATTTTCTCTTCAAATCTCGATTGGTCTGAGTTGAAAACAAATTCATTACTGAACGATGGGATAAGTTTTTTTACCTTATCTCTCTTCTGAATAGGGTGTTTATTTTGCTTGGGTTTAAGGGTTGGGTGGCAGTGGGTGGGCGGTATGGGGGTTTCCTCACGAGAGTCAAAGCAGTCAGTAAGCTTCACCCTCCCGCCGCCCCACCATCCACCACTGTCTGCACTGTTGTTGAAACGAGACTTCTTCACTTGTTATTGTGGTTCGACTGCTGTGCTATGGGTTCAGTACTTCCTCATGTGTACCATAATGAAAAGTTTCATTGAAGATGGACGGGAGTAACCCGCTCGTCGAATGCGTCGAAGAAATTTTTCCTTATTTCAATGTAGCAGGTCGCTTGCACTGTTCTAAAAGGGAATGATCAGCCAAAAAGTTAAAACAAGTCATCTGGAAATTCACAGCTGAATGCTACTTCAGCATTCGTCGTGCTGAATTGTTTTAGTCGAGCAACTGATCAGACATGAACATAATAGCGTGTCCTAAAGACCGTACTATGCACTGAGCACTATGGGACTTAACATCTGAGGTCATCAGTTCCCTAGAACTTAGAACTACTTAAACCTAACTAACCTAGGACATCACACACCTCCATGTCCGAGGCAGGACTCGAACCTGTGACCTCAGCGGTCGCGCGGTTCCAGACTGAAGAGCCTAGAACCGCCTGGCCACACCGGCCGACGGAGGGCTCCCCTGTTGTGGTTGGCAGAAGAGCCAACTCCGTATTGCTAAAGGAGGCCGAAATGCACGCATTTCAGCTCACGCAGGCTGGCGTGAGGTCTGGAACATGACAAGGGAATTAGAATTGAGAAAGACGGACGTAGCTGGTGGAATACTTAACTTTAATCCATTAATGACCAACGTCGCTCTTGACGGTACATGATTTACAACATCAATAGAAACTGATCATGGCGCCTTGCTAGGTTGTATCAAATAACGTAGCTGTAGGTTACGCTAACTATCGTCTCGGCAAATGAGAGTGTAGAAGTCAGTGAACCATCGCTAGCAAAGTCGGCTGTACAACTGAGGCGAGTGCTAGGAAGTCTCTCTAGACCTGCCGTGTGGCGGCGCTCGGTCTGCAATCACTGTTAGTGGCGACACGCAGGTCCGACGTATACTACCGGACCGCGGCCGATTTAAAGGCTACCACCTAGCAAATGTGGTGTCTGGCGGTGACACCACATCCCCCATGGTCACTGCATTACGGAGAGTGTGCTCTCGTGATGGAATTTGGGTGTGCTACATCTTCAGCATTTTTGTCAGCAATAAGAGATTTTCACTGAGAAACGTTCAGGAACATCAGAACAGCCTTCTCGTCCAATCAGGATTCATTCAAAAGAGGAGAAGTTGGTCACGAAAAAGTGAAATGTTATTTAACTCGAGAAATAGCCATAAACCGCTCGAAGAAAATGATGCTAGAAAATTTTAAATATGTGAGTATGAAATGAAAGAGTAGGCTTGTTGCTCTAGCCTCAGTTTCATATGACCAGGAAACTGTAGACAGAAAAGGTATAGTCAGTCCTCGTATTCTATTCCTACGAGTTTCCATTGCCAAGCATTCTTATCTTCTTCATGAACTTGTATGGAGCAAGATTATAACAGCTCAGATCAAGCTATTGTGCAAGATCTTCGTGGATTATAAAAATAAAAATAAATAAAAATAAATAAAAAATCACTTTTGATTCAATGTCATAGAAGTATGTGAGGAGTAACCATTGACGTTCGTTTTCAAAGAAAGAAAGGGAGGTATTATTTCACTCATCCGCAATAATTAGTTTTCTCCACAACAGCAGTCGTTACAGCGTCACGAGAATTAGTTTTTATCAAACGACACCAGCAAAAGTAACTTCATTTAAGTGCTAATGACTGATACGTCAGTATAGGGCAAGATGGTTAAGCAGTAAGACAGCGCCATTCGCAAGAAAATCCAATGTTATGAAATTTTCACTCCGATATGAAACTTCCTGGAAGATTAAAATCGTGTGCCGGACTTAGACTCGAACTCCGGACCTACTATCTTTTAGAAGGAAGTGCTCGATTGACTTAGCTTCCCAAGCAAGACTCAGAACCCCTTCTGTCAGGGTTACTTCCGCCAGTACCTCGTCTGCCACGTTCCAAACTTCACAGAGACACTCCTGCGAAACTGGCAAGACTAGCACTTCTGGGAGAAAGGATACTGCAGACACATGACTTAGCTACAGCCTAGGTGATGTTTCCAGAATGAAATTTTCACTCTGCAGTGGAGTGTGCACTGATATGAAATTTTATGGCACATTAAAACTGTATACGGGACCGAGACTCGAACTCCAGGTCCCGAATTAACGTCATGCCTACCAGGAAGTTTCAAAACCATTGGTATTTTCAAACAGCCATGTGTAACAGCGTTCTTTATTTATGAAGTAGGAGAAATGTTTCATATGACATTGTACCGTGGAGACATGAACAGAGATGCAGTGGATCGCCTTTGTCACTGACAGTTCTCTACAGCTGACTCAAAACCCAAATTGCAACTTACGGGACTGCCACCTATACCATTCTTTTCGTACCCACATACAATTACAAGCACGACTGGGTAACGAAAAGGTTCCATAGGTTTGGGATTGGGATCTAGTGCCCTGCAATTGGCAAACAGTGTTGTGGCCAAGCATGCGAGAATTTACCCGTCCCAGACGTAGATTAGGACTATGACAGGAACAACGACGACGGGGAAATCTTAAGTGACATTATAAGGCTAAGGCCCGTTCTTTTTACGGTTTTGATTCACTGAGAAATTTGTCGATCACATTAAACAAGTGCAAACTATGGGAAATTT
This sequence comes from Schistocerca gregaria, assembly GCF_023897955.1. Classification (NCBI taxonomy): domain Eukaryota; kingdom Metazoa; phylum Arthropoda; class Insecta; order Orthoptera; family Acrididae; genus Schistocerca; species Schistocerca gregaria. The sequence goes on from NC_064931.1 coordinate 348,366,053, forward strand.
AACGCTCTCCAAGAAGAGGCGAAATGCGTTTTGCAGTAGGCTTCAGTGGAAGAAAAGTACAGAAAAAAGAAAAATGTGACATAATTTGGCGACTTATAGGTTCCTTCAATACCGGGTACTCGGGGTCGAAAATTTGGATCCTATACCAAAGCCACTAGTAGCTCGCGGGGACATTTTCGGTAGCTGGTGTTATCCTTCATATTGATTAACTTGAATCGCTCTACAAGTCTGAGACGGCGCTAAGGACAGCTGCATATTTCTCCCGCAAAACTGCCATTGACAGTCAAGAATGGTACATCCTCAGCCTCATAGTTGATTGTATATGCTTGAGATTGTATACGTTACGTTATTCTTGCTAATGTGGATAGTTTAATCTACACATTAATACTAAGACTGGTGAAGAAGTGTTCAAGGAAGCAGCCAAAATCTTGTAACTCTCATTTGAATTGGGAAGGCTCCTGTTTTATCCAGATGAATTACTAATGTGTGTGTTTTCTGTGCTCTGCAAGTAGATCAGCCGGGAAGAAAGGGAACATCGAACGTCACTTCAAAACCATTCATTCAGGGACTGAAAAGGATTTGCCGATGGATACTACTCTGAGAAAAGAAAAGGCAGGCAAGGCTGCAAAAATCCAAACTTAAAATCAGTACGCAAGAGCAAAGCAGCAAGGGAGAAAGCTTTCCGAGTTTTAAAAATCATTACACAGAATAAGAAGCCGTACGAAGACGGTGAATTAATCAAAACAGCCTTTTTAAAAGCTGCAGATTCATTATCTGATAGCTTCAAAAATAAAACTGAGATAATGTCTGCCATTAAATCTGTACAGTTTTCTGCGGATACAGTAATAAGGTGTGTTGAGGCTATGATTTCTCACTTTGCATCACAATTTAAAACTTACTTCGATGGCTGCAACTATTTTTCCCTGCAACTTGACGGAACGACTGATATGGTTGACACAGTGTAGTTGACCGTTTTGGGAATAATGGATTTTCATAATTTCAAAATAACAGAGGGCTTCGAAGACACGACACATTTTTAGCAGTTAAGGAGCTTATCAAGTCTGGAAATAATCCTATAAAGAAGTTAGTGGTCTTAGCAATTAATGAAGTTCCAGCGACGAAAGGCAGAGAGAAGGGATTCATAGCCTCGGGTTGTAAAGACAATAGCTTTCCGAAATTTCTGTCTTACCACTGAGTAATACACTAGAAATCACTGTGTGGAAATTTTTTAAGTATGAATAATGTAATGAAAACACTTATAAAAGTAGTGAACGAAGTTAGAACACATGCAGTTCAGAGACGTTTGTTCAGAGCTATGGCCGAAAAACTAGAATGCCATTATGATGACGTACAGCTTCATACGGAAGTTCTTTGTGAGTAGAGGCAGAGTTTTACAAAGTTACTCCCTGTCTCAGAAGAAATTTTGAAAGAATGTGGCGAATCCTTCTGTGAAGTGAAAGATCGGGTTTGGGTTCAATATCTTGTTTTTCTCGAAGATATCACTGTAAAGTTAAATAACCTTAACTTGCAGCTTCAATGTAAGAACAAAGATATAGCCAGAATAACTTCAGATATTGCTTCATTCCCGGAAAATCTGGAACTGTGGGAAGAAACTCATCTTAGGTGAGCATAAACACTTTTTTCCTGTTTGAAACAAATCCTTGCAGGAAAGGTCTTTCCACACAACCTCATAACAGCATTCAACACGTTGAAATTCTCTCGGATTTTAGAAGTGAATTCAAAAAAACGCTTCAAAGATTTCAAACTGCGCATTTCCTGTACATCCAGCATGCTGGGGTTCGACAGGTCTGCAATTTTTCTGCGATTACAATAACTGTTAGAAAAACCATGTGAAGTTGCATAGGAAATTTTATTTATTCAAAGTTGACTATTTTCGGACGGCTTATCCGTTATCAAATCATTCTGAGGAACAAAATACAGTCAATGTTAGAATACATAGCAATGAAGATCTAACAAAATTCCAGTACTGTTCGAAGGTAGGTAACATACCAAGTTCTGAAGTGTTTTGTTGCACCAAGAGGTGTATTACAGGTCACAAAATGTATAAAAGTGTGACTATAGTCACCACTTGTAGATCGCTGTACGTCAGAACGTAAACTGATACTGAGGAGTACCTCCAGCGCCCACGTAAGTTTGGCCGAGGCCGCTAATGGTGGCATGGGTCAAAGGGTTGAGGCTCTTTATTGCAACACAAATACAGTTAGGAAATCATTTGTGAAATGCAGTCTTAACAATTTACGAACAATTTACATTGATAAAACGTTATATAATATGACAGTGAAAGTACATCAGGTACTATGACGCCACACATATTTAGAATGGTTTATTGTTCCATTTACTTTTGATGTACAGAAGGAACATAACTATATCTATATCCTTTTGTATAGTACAGAATACCATTCTCGCACCATAAAGACGACCTATATCAGGATATGTTTTGTTAACCAGTTTTTGTTGTAGTTGACCCCCCATAAAGCCTTTCCTTGTTTCTTTGTGTGATAGTTTTACAGTACTCCCCGTTTAGCGTCATAGTATATGATGTACTTTTATTTTCATATTTTATAACGTTTTAGCAGTGCAGACTCTTCACAATTTGTTAAAATTACATTTCAAAAATGATTCTGTTAACTGTATTTGTAATGCAGTAAAGAGCTCCACTCCTTTGACGCATGCTGTCACTAGCGGCCTCGTGGCCTAGCTTACATGGGCACTGGACGTACGCCTCAGAATCAGTTTACGTTTCGACATACAGCGATGTACGTGGGGTGACGCTACGTTGCATAGTAACAGGTTTACATGTTATGTGGCCTGTAATGTACGTCTGATTGTCAGGCAAGGTTTTATGTACATGGTACGTTATCTACCTTCGGACAGTATTAGAAATTTGATACGCCTTCACTGTTACAGTACGTAACATCTACTGTATTTAGTTCTTGGGGATGTTTAAGCTATGGGCGAGCAGTCCGAAACTAGTCACCAGTGAGTAAATAATACTTCCTACGCAACTTAAGACGGTTCCTTTAACCGTTATTGTAAAAAAAAGAAAATTCTATTGGTGCACAGTTATTCTAATAATCTGTAACAGAGAATGATGTCATGGTACCTGCCAAGGTAGTCGAGAGCACTAACACGCTGCTTCCTGGGCTCTGGTAGGCGCACCGGCCTCGGATCAAATCTGCCCGGCGTATTAACGACGAGTTTTGGTGTGCTGGCCAGCCTGGATGTGGTTATTAGGCGGTTTTCCACATCCTACTAGGTGATACTGGGCTGGTCCCCACGTTCTACCTAATTTACACGGCTCGCAGACATCTGAACACATTCGCACTATTCCATGGTTTACACTAGACGCAGCGAATTGGGGTACACTAATTCTTTCCCGGGGAATATGGGGTGGCGACACGAAGGGCATCCGGCCACCCCTTAAAATTAACATGTCACATCTGGGTAACCAGCAGACCCCACAGCTTAGGCTGATTACGTTTCCTAAAGTGACTATGTTACAACTGAACTAACTGTTCACTCATGCTCTTTGCTATAATCATGGATAAAGCAGATAATTCGAAAAGTGATAAGTTTAGTTGCAGATTCTTTGTGGGACGCCCTTCGTCCTCACTAAAACTTAAGATGTATTTAATATTGTTAGCAGCAATAACGACGGAAATGTTATTGTGAACCTAAATATACTGTCAAGACTTTTGAGGAGTGATGTGAAATGTAAGTGCTGCATCTGTGAAGATAGTATGGACGTTTCTGAGAACATTTCAGCATGGAAGGGTATTTCAAGTCGGTTATTGATTGCCTGTAATTCGTGTAAGATGCACAGTAATACTATGACATCGGCAGTAACTGACAGTCGACATTACAGTGTAAATGTTCAGCTTGCTTATGCAATGCGATGTATTGGAAGGGGAAGGAGAGTTGCCCAGACTTTTTGTGCAGTGATGGATTTGCCTCCACCTCCACTGAGGTTGTACACACACAATAAATTAATATATAATGGTTTATGTGGTGTAAGTGAACATTAAATGAAAAGAGCAGCGGAAGAATACAGACAGTGTAGCAGCATTTGATGGATCTTAGCAGAAGAGAGGTCATACTTCTCTGAATGGGGTTGTAACTGCCACGTTTATTGAAACTTTTAAGATACCGTATTATGAATGTCAACAACGCACTGCCAGAGTTGTTCAAATAAATTTATTGGGACCCATGTTAGTGTAAAGAACTTTGATGGCCCAAGTGGAAACATGGAAACGAAAGGAGTTCTAAATATTTTTAGAAGATCATAGGACAGTTCTGGTGTGAGGTGTGTAGGTTACTTTGGGGATGGAGACTGTAAAGGACATACTATTGTTGTTAGTGACTGACCATGTGGGGAAACTCTGATAGAAAAGCTTGAATGTGTTGGGCATGTGCATTAAAGAACGGGAGCTCGACTGAGAAAATTATATAACGACTTCAGTGGAAAAAGCTGTCAGACAGAAAACACTTAGGTGGTCCAGGTCGTCTTAAAAAGTGAGGTTGATTCTTAGACTCAATATTATAAACGAGCAACAAGGAGAAATGTAGGATATTAGGAGAACATGGTACGAGGTATTTGGGCAACATGGTTTCAGAGAGTGTCAACAGATGAAACCCCACAGCATGGTTTTTGTCCAAAAGGCCAAGATTCGTGGTGCAAGTACTGGTTTAGCAATGCTAGAGGCATACAGTATACCCCTAAGCACTCCTTACCACTTGCTGTAATGGAGACAATTAGGCCTATATATAGGGATCTGGCAAATAAAAATTTACTTAGGAAATGTATGCATGGCCTCTCTCAGAATGCAAATGATAGCTTCAACAGCTATATGTGGGAGAGAATACACAAAACTGTATATGTTGGGCTGACAGTGGTAAAGATTGGTGTAATGGATGCAACAATAGCATGCAATGGTGTTTTAATTTCAATGATCAATGTTATGAAGAAATTGAAAATTCAGATGGGAAGGAATATAGCTTCAGCTTGTGAGGTAACGAGCGAGTTGGTGTGGCCGCACGGGCCACTCGGCAAGACGGGGCTCGTCAGGAACTGCATGGTGCTGAACGTTAGCCGGAGCAAGAGGGGTAGCCCCAGTGCATGGTCCAGGCCGACAGCGTGGCTGGGAATTCCATGTTGATGCTGTGTCGAGGACTGCTTTGTGTCGATGAAGGAGATTTGTATGCCGGGAGTGCCAAAGATGGCGGATTTCGTGAAACGATAATGGCAGACAGTTCACAATTCATGCAGAAATTAATAATAGCCAGAGGCATCAGGATACCTTAAAAAGAAACATATAAATTACCACTATTTGTACGACGGTTCTGACGGCGTAATCAGATTTTCAATGTCTTTATTAGTATAAAGTTTAGTATGTGACTGTAAATTATACAAGTAACACCCAAAAACGAATTTCCAAAATCTAAACGGTTCATCCCAGTTTGTCGATCGACGTGTCTTTAGAAAGCTATTAGTGTAAACATAAATTTGTACGAATTGCAGGCATGTAACTTGAATAGTACATGAGATATTGGAGGTCAAAGTGGCCGATTACTAGTGCTCGTGTCAGGCCATAAGTACTCCACAGTACCACAAAAAACGGTAGCAGCGTGCTTACAAGTATATACGTACTCATGTGTGTCTTTGTTTATATCTGATATATATTATTCATGAAGAAATTGGTAAAATATTTACTGTGTCTTAGAAAGCACAGAGACATTGGGCTACTGGCCTACTTTTGCTTCTATTTAATTTGTTTATGTATTTAATAATGTGTGTTAGAGCGTGTATATGGTCCAGCCGTAGGAATATTTATTTAATTTCAAATTATTTAAATGTAAATCCAGTATTTCGTATGCGTTTGAATATGTTTGTGAGCTTGCGTTGGCTTGGAGACATGGCAGGACCACTTTAGTGAATCACAGCGCTCTGTTACTATGGTAGGCGACTACCGAAGTCAATGGAGAGACTGTATGGAAGTGAGGGAGGAGCATCGGGCGGCACAGTACATAGAGGGATGCTGGACAGAAAGGCGCGATGGACGGTCGCGGGAAAGATTTGGCCGACTTGTGCACTTGTAAGATTTCCATGGTTTCTGCAGTGAAGACATAGTATACGTTTAGAAGTGAATATGTCGCGAGCTATTTTGTTGCTCATAACTAATCTATTGCTTCCCTGTTTTCAACTTATATTTTATTTAATTGCTGGACCATCCACACCAATATGTGTTTTAGAGAAATAAATGGCATTCTTAAAGGTACTTTGCTATCGTACTCATCATTTAAAGTTGTTAAAACAGTACCTGAAGATTTTATTTAGTTGCAATCTTTCATCCATAGATATCTATGTTACATTCAAAATTCGCAATTTCCGAGTGATAGGAAGCTTGGGCCATTCGATTAATGTGTAAATTAATATTGTATACTGTAGACTCAGCAGAATTTCGCTTGTAATGCGGCAACTACGTATCCCATCCCCTAGAACGAAACAAGCCAATACTTTCAATATTTCAACTATGAGTCTGAGGGCACGTAGCTGAGGTCCACATTTTTATTAGAAACCCCACAATTTAAGGTTTCATTTCCGGGATTTGTGTCCCGCAAAGTGGTATTTCCTTTTCTCTCTGTTATTCAGCGTACTATGCGAAGTGTAAAAAACTTCCCAAAACCAGTAGATATTTCTGTAGAGTGAACCTCTGACAAAACACAGTGTGAGATCGGTTTCTTTACCGCAAGTAGGTCTGGAAACAGTGATATTACGCAATAATTTTCACAACTAAGACATGCTGTCGATATAGGACCTAATCTATCAAATTAAAGGTAATTTCCGTGGGGGCTCAGGGTATAAATAAGTTGAGTGCAGGGAACGGTAGCGGTTAGCGCTTTTAACGGAAAGCAGTATCTGAGACGGTTGGAACACGCGGTAACCGGCAGCGGCTGCAGCTGCATCAGGTTACTTCTCCAGTGGTGGACACAGTTCAACAGCAGTCGACGGCAGCGTCTTCGAGTTCTCCAGGGTAGTCTTCAATGTCGACTTCCGCTACAACCGACGGCGTGACAATGGCAGAGGGAACCATTTCAGATCAGATAAGTGTCTGTGCAAATAATGAGATAGTGTTTAACTCTGAGGTTCATTCTCCACTTAAAGATCTCGCAAATTTAAAACAGTCACCTAGTATGTGTAACTCTGAAAACATCAGTGAGCCGGTTGGGCCGAAATCAGAGAGCGAAAGTGTAACTAGTAGCAATTCAGGCAAGGGGAATGAATGTGGTGGAGATATGATGTCTCACCTAATGCAAATGATCCAGGGACTGGGAAATAATATGAATACAATGGAAAATAGTATCAGTACAATTTGAATGGATTTGGGTACATTGCGAACATATGTGGGCACATTGCGAACAGTTATGGATACAATTCGGACTGATATGGGTACAATGCAAACTGAAATAGGTTCCGCTATGAAAGAGGGAGTTGAAAAAATTATAGATAACCTTGAAAACTTAATTGATGATAAATTAGAATGTGTCCAAGTGGATATGGGGAAAATTACAGACGATGCTGTAATAGTAAAATCTAAAATCGAATCAGTGGATAAAGATCTTGAGCAAAAAATTAATAAGCTACAGACGGAACTTGGGGGCAAGGTAAGCGACTGTATAAAAGCGCAAGATGCTCATGAAAGCAATATAAATTTAGCAATTAGTGACTTTGCCAATCATATAGGTGAGAGGGAGAAAGAAGTGGTCAAAATTAAAGATAAAATAGAGTCCAATATTAGTAGTGAACATGAATTAAAAAAACAAATGCAACAGATAAAAGGTGATTTAATTCTTTAGCCTCACAACATGCCACGCCGGTTATGAATATCCCTTGGGCAAATACAGCATCTGTGAAATGTTAGGCAGGTGACGGAAGATATCACCCAGTAAATTTCTTGGCTGCATGTAGGGACGCTATTGTTCATGAAGGAGATTTGTATGCCGTGAGTGCCAAAGTTGGCGGACTTCATGAAACCATAATGGCAGACATTTCACATTCATGTAGAAATTAATCATAGCCAGAGGAATCATGATACCTTAAAAAGAAACATGTACCTTACCATTATCTGCACTACGATTCTGATGGAGTAATCATATTTTCAATATCTTTATTAGTTTAAAGTTTGGTATCTGACAGTAAATTATACAAGTAACACCCAGAACGAATTTCCAAAATCTAAACAGTTCATCCGATTTTGTTGATCGACGTGGCTTTAGAAAGCTGTTAGTGCAAACCTAAATTGGTATCAATTACTTGAATAGTACGTGAGTTATTGGATGTCTAAGTGGCCGATTACTATTGATCAGGTCAGGCCATAAGTACTCTACAGTCACACGAGAAAACGGTAGCAGCATGATGTGTCTTTGTTTACATCCGATATAAACTGTTCATGAAGAAACTGGTCAAATATTTACTGTGTTTTAGAAAGCATAGAAACAATTGGCTACTGGCCTACGTTTCATTCTGTTCCTATGATATATGTTTATTTAATTTCTTTATGTATTTCATAATGTGTGTTAGAGCTTGTTTATGGTCCAGCCGTAGGAATATTTATTTAATTTCAAGTTATTTAAATGTAAATCCAGTATTTCGTATGTGTTTCAATATGTTTGTGAGCATGCGTTGGCTTGGATACATGGCGGGATCACTTTAGCCAATCACAGCGCTCAGTTACTATGGTAGGCGACTACCGAAGTCAATGGAGAGACTATATGGAAGTGGGGGAGGAGCATTGGGTGGCACAGGACATGGGGGAGTTATTCAACTTACATTTTATTTAATTGCTGGGCCACCTACACCAATAAGTGTTTTACAGTAATAAATGGCGTTCTTATAGGTACTTCGCTATCGTACTCATCATTTAAAGTCGTTAAAATAGTACCTGCAGTTTTAATTTCGTTGTGAACTTTCATTAATAAATTTCTATGTTACATTCAAAATTCGCAGTTGCTGAGTGATAGGAAGCTTCGACCATTCGATTCATGTGTATATTCATATTGTATACTGTAGACTTAGCAGTATTTGACTTGTAATACGGCAACTACATATCCCAGCCCCTAGACAATGAAACCAGCAAGAACTTTTAATATTTCAACTCTGAGTCTGCGGGTACGTAGTTGCGGGCCACATTTTTAGTAGAAAGCCCGCAAGCTCTAACTGCTCTTGATAAGCAGCGGTTAACCGAAGCAGAGACAGCTGCAGAAGCACTGCTACCAAGGAATCAAGGATAAAGAAAAGAATGAAGAGAAAGAGCATGTAGGACAAGGAAACTGGAGGACAACTGGAGAATGCTGCTGGAATGCTCAAAACGAGCATAGTGGTAAGTTAATAAATCTGTAAATCTTCTTTTGCGATTTACCGTAAACTTGAATTTTCATCATTCAGTTATACTTTTCTCCTAAATGACTGAAATTAAACTCACAAAAGTTGTTACAGATATTTATAATGACCTACTCTACCTCCCTTGACTATTATTTTCTGAAAAGTTTAAAACATGATGATGATTTCGGTGATATTTAAGCTACATTTTTACATTTTTATTGCAATAAATTAATTAGTTGCCTTTTTCACGGATCAGCATCATGGAAGGAAACTGGTGGCATAAAACAGTTATGTGAATGTTCTCTCTAGTCTGACCCTTTTTCCAAGCTATGCAGTCAGTGGTTCCAAAGATAATGGTACTGCAGTGAAATAGTGTTCCGTTTTGTATACTACTATAAATATTGTTGTCAGTATCAAAATATAACAAATCCCTCAATGATGTTTTGGGAATTGCTTTAACTGATGACCCTAACTGTGTGTAAGAATTTTGAGCTATCTCTCATTTATAGATCAGTTGTACTGTGAGGGTGAAGATGATGCTAGAAATGCAGCCTATTTAGGGACGTGTCCCCTTAAACATACTTACGTTGATTTTGCTTAACTATGATCAATATATCTCTCTATTAAACCCATTCGTTTACAATATTACTAATTCATTAATATTTTATGTAGTAGAGGAATTATGAAACATATCCGATTTCAGTTTCATTTGAAGTTCATGTTATTTCCCATTAGGGTATCTGCGTCACTGAGTAATTGGTCAAAGATTTTTGTGGCTGACTAAATCACTCTCTTTCGTTCATCTCTAAAATTTTGTGGAGGATAGTGTAAATCATTTCTCTTTTCAGTGCTATATTCGCGAATATTAGTGTTGATTTTCAAATTGTTATTGATTGTTGGCACAGGTCTTTTAGAGTAATAAAAAAATATTGTAAGACTAATGTTAGTATGTCAAATTGTTTAATAAGTTGTCCGCAAGAGACACTAGAGTGAAATCCACTTGTTTCGAGTTTCAGTGCAACAAACACTTCCTTCCTCCTCGACGAATGTCCCCAAAATATGTTGCCATAAGACATTAGAAAATGGAGATAGGAAACATAAGACAATCCTTTGTCCGCAGCTCGTGGTCGTGCGGTAACGTTCTCGCTTCCCGTGCCCAGGTTCCGTGTTCGATTCCCGGCGGGGTCAGGGATTTTCTCTGCCTCGTGATGACTGGGTGTTGTGTGATGTCGTTAGGTTAGTTAGGTTTAAGTAGTTCTAAGTTCTAGGGAACTGATGACCATAGATGTTAAGTCCCATAGTGATCAGAGCCATTTGAACCATTTTTTTGATTTGCACAATCCTTTGACACTTTCATCTCTCAAATCTGATAATCGGTAATGCCACACATTAAAAAATGTCCATTTTATGTTCTCAGCAAATAGAAATTGTAAGAGCTTACAGTATTCTGTTGTGTTTATTTATTTACGCCCATGCATTGATTCTAATGGTATGACCAGGCTTTGTTGAATTCAGAAGTCACAACGACAGTCCATTCGTTGAGAACCAGCTATTAATGTATAAGAAAGATTTTTCTGTGTTCTCAAGTGTTGAAGTTTCTCCATTAATATTAACTATAATACTTCCATATTCATCAAAGGAAAACATTCTATAAAATTTGTACATAATGAGAGCAACTGAGGAAATTTAGATCTCTGTGTTGGAGCTGTAATGATTACTTCCCATTCTCGAGCTGTTGTTATATTTCTTCTAATCCTTGGATTTCTTAATGTTGCTTTCTGCATACTTTCAGTTAGACGAATCAGGATGGCAACAAGCTACCATCAAGGTCCCTGATACCACTTTTTACCTTATCTAGGAGAATACTGTGAAATTCACAATACGGTGACTTTAATAAGTGATAGGAAAGACTTGTTTGTAGCATTTATTCATTTAAATTTTGAATAACTTGATTCGTGATTTCAAAACTGACATGTTCTGTGGAGAAATCCTTTGGAAATCCAATGAGATTAATAATCTTATTTTTACAGCTTCTTCCTGAAAATGATTATCAAATATGTTGGATAGACAGCTGCAATCATTTATTCTCTGGCTGTCTTCTTTTATATAAAGTTCTCACAATTCTTTATTGACTTCCCAGTTTCTGTTTTAACGATTGTCCATATCCATTTCACTTTGTTATCTACATCATTAACCTGAAACATGATACGTTGTACATTATTAGGGAAATAAACAGAATAACAAATGACGGAAATTAAGATAAAATCTGTTAGAATCCTGCATTATGCATAACACTTAAAAATCGCTAATCTTACAAAAATGGAAAAACTACAGAATTATCAAATTCTATTGACTATAAGTTACACACAGAACCCATAGCGAACCACTGATTTTATAAGAGCGTAAAACGTCACGACGAAAAATTGAAACTACGAAATGCCCAGAAATTGAGGAACATGCCTGGGGTGTCCTCTTTGATAAAGTTGCAAATGATGACAGCATAGCTGATGTAAACATCAACATAAAAATGTATAAGTGATACTTGTCTGTCACGTAGATATATACTTTACACTAAGCTACAGCCGAGAGGGATAGCCGGTCGGTCTGAGTCGCCTTTCCACGGTTCGCGTGGCTCCTCTTCTAGGAGGTTCGAGCCCTCCACCGGTCAGGGGTGTCTGTGTTGTCCTTAGCCTACGTTAGCATTCTATAGTGTACATAACAAACTGTAATTATTTTACGAATGGTTTAAGTGTACAAAACTCCGTTCCAATGTGTTATAAGTAGTTTCTAATATCTACATCTACATTTATACTCAGCGAGCCAACCAACGGTGTGTGGCCCAGGGCACCTTACGTGTAACTGTCATTACCTCCCTTTCCTGTTCTAGTCGTGTATGGTTCGCTGGAAGAACGACTGTCTGAAAGCCTCCGTGCGCGCTCGAATCTCTCTAATTTTACATTCTTGATCTCCTCGGGAGGTATAAGTAGGGTGAAGCAATATATTCGATACCTCATCCAGAAACGCACCCTCTCGAAACCTGGAAAGCAAGCCACACCGCGATGCAGAGCGCCTCTCTTGCAGAGTCTGCCCCTGGAGTTCGCTAAACATCTCCGGAACGCTATCACGCTTATCAAATAACCGTGTGACGAAACGCGCCGCTTTTCTTTGGAACTTCTCTATCTCTTCTGTCAACCCGACCTGGTACGGATCCCACACTGATGAGCAATACTCAAGTATAGTCGGACGAGTGTTTTGTAAGCCACCTCCCTTCTTGATGGACTACATTTTCTAAGGACTGTCCCAATGAATCTCAATCTGGCACCCGCCTTACCAACGATTAATTTTATATGATAATTTCACTTCAAATCGTTCCGTACGCATACTCCCAGATATTTTACATAAGTAACTGCTACCAGTGTTTGTTCCGCTATAATATAATCATACAATAAAGGATCCTTCTTTGTATGTATTCACAATACATTACATTTGCCTATGTTAAGGGTCAGTTGCCACTCCCTGCACCAAGTGCCTATCCGCTGCAGATCTTCCTGCATTTTGCTGCAATTTTCTAATTCTGCAACTTGTGTGTATACTATAGCATCATCCGCGAAAAGCCGCATGGAACTTCCGACACTATCTACGAGGTCATTTATATGTATTATGAAAAGCAATGGTCCCATAACACTCCCCTGTGGCAAGCCAGAGGTTAATGGCTCTGAGCACTATCGGACTTACCTTCTGAGGCCATCAGTCCCCTAGAACTTAGAACTACTTAAACCTAACTAACCTAAGGACATCACACACATCCATGCCCGAGGCAGGATCGAACCTGCGACCGAAACGGTCGCGCGGTTCCAGAATGTAGTGCCTAGAACCGCTCGGTCACTCTGGCCGGCGCCAAAGGTTATTTTAATGTCTGTAGACGTCTCTCCATTGAGAACAACAAGCTGTGTTCTGTTTGCTAAAAACTCTTCAGTCCAGCCATACAGCTGGTCTGTTATTCCGTAGGCTCTTACTTCGTTTATCAGGCGACAATGCGGAACTGTATCGAATACCTTCAGGAAGTCAAGGAAAATTGCATCTACCTGGGAGCTTGTATCTAATATTTTCTGGGTCTCATGAACAAATAAAGCGAGTTGGGTCTCACACGATCGCTGTTTCCGGAATCCATGTTGATTCCTACAGAGTAGATTCTGGGTTTCCAGAAACGACATAATATGGAGCAAAAATCATGTTCTAAAATTCTACAACAGACCGATGTCAGAGATATAGGCCTATAGTTTTACGCATCTGCTCGACGACCCTGCTTAAAAATTGGAACTACCTGTGCTTTTTTCCAATCATTTGGGACCTTCCGTTCCCCTAGAGACTTGCGGTACCCGGCTGTTAGAAGGGGGGCAATTTCTTTCGCGTACTCTGTATAGAATCGAATTGGTATCCTGTCAGATCCATTGGACTTTCCTCTGTTGAATGATTTCAGTTCCTTTTCTATTCCTTGGACACTTATTTCGATGTCAGCAATTTTTTCGTTCGTGCGAGGATTTAGAGAAGCAATTGCAGTGTGGTCTTCCTCTGCGAAACAGCTTTGGTAAAAGGTGTTTAGTATTTCAGCTTTACGTGTTTCATCCTCTGTTTCAATGCCATTATCATCCCAGAGTTGCTGGATATGCTGTTTCGATCCACTTACCGTCAAGTCGGTACATAGAATTTTACTTTCGAATTCACTGAAAGCTTCACGAATAGCCCTCCTTACGTTAACTTTGACTTCTTTTAGCTTCTGTTTCTCTGAGAGGTTTTGGCTGCGTTTAAATTTGCCTTGAAGCTCTCTTTGCTTTCACAATAGTTTCCAAACTTTGTTGTTGAACCACGGTGGGTTTTTTCTGTCCCTCTCAGCTTTACTCGGCACGTACCTGTCTGAAAGGCATTTTACGATTCCCTTTAACTTTGTCCATAAACACTCAACAATGTCAGTGTCGGAACATAAATTTTCGTTTTCATCTGTTAGATAGTCTAAGATCTGCCTCCTATTACTCTTGCTAAGTAGATAAACCTTCCCCCTTTTTCTTAATATTCCTATTTACTTCCATATTCGGGGATGCTGCAACGGCCTTATGATCACTGATTCCCTGTTCTGCGCTTACAGAGTCGAGAAGTTCGGGTCTGTTTGTTATCAGTAGGTCCAAGATGTTATCTCCACGAGTCGGTTCTCTGTTTGATTGCTAGAGGTAATTTTCGGATAGTGCACTCAGTATAACGACACTCAATGCTCTGTCCCTACCACTCGTCCAATACATCTGAGTGTCCCAGTCTATATCTGCTAAATTTAAATCTCCACCTAAGACTATAACATGCTGAGGACATTTATGTGAAATGTATTCCAGATTTTCTCTCGGTTTTTCTGCCACTAATGCTGCTGACTTTGTTGTAGTTTATATGCCAACTAGCAGATGACGAAGAAATTGATGAAATGCATGATCAAATCAAAGAAATTATTCAGATAGTGAAGGGAGACGAAAATTTAATAGTCATCGGTGACTGGAAACATAGTAGGTGGATATGGACTGGGGCAAAGAAATGAAAGAGGAAGCCGCCTGGTAGAATTTTGCACAGAGCACAACTTAATCATAGGTAACACTTGGTTCAAGAATCATAAAAGAAGGCTATATACATGGAAGAAGCCTGGAGATACTGACAGGTTTCAGATAGATTATATAATGGTAAGACAGAGATTTAGGAACCAGGTTTTAAATTGTAACACTTTTCCAGGCGCAGATGTGGACTCTGACCACAATCTATTGGTTATGACCTGTAGATTAAAACTGAAGAAACTGCAAAAAGTTGGAAATTTAAGGAGATGGGAGCTGGATAAACTGAAAGAACCAGAGTTTGTACAGATTTTCAGGAGAGCATAAGGGAGCAATTGACAGGAATGGGGGATAGAAATACAGTAGAAGAAGAATGGGTGGCTTTGAGGGCTGAAGTAGTGAAGGCAGCAGAGGATAAAGTAGGGAAAAAGACGAGGGCTAGTAGAAATCCTTGGGTAACAGAAGAACTATTGAATTTAATTGATGAAAGGAGAAAATATAAAAATGCAGTAAATGAAGCAGGCAAAAAGGAATACAGACGTCTTAAAAATGAGATCGACAGGAAGTGCAAAATGGCTAAGCAGGGATAGCTAGAGGACAAATGTAAGGATGTAGAGGCTTATTTCACTAGGGGTAAAATAGATACTGCCTACAGGAAAATTAAAGAGCCCTTTGGAAATAAGAGAACCACTTGTATGAACATCAAGAGCTCAGATGGAAACCCAATTCTAAGCAAAGAAGGGAAATCAGAAAGGTGGAAGGAGTATATAGAGGATCTATACCAGGGCGATGTACTTGAGGACAATATTATGGAAATGGGAGAGGATGTAGATGATGATGAAATGGGATATACGATACTGCGTGAAGAATTTGAAAGAGTTTGACAGAGCACTGAAAGACCTGAGTCGAAACAAGGCCCCCGGAGTAGACAACATTCCATTGGAACTACTGACGGCCTTGGGAGAGCCAGTCCTGACAAAACTGTACCATCTGGTGAGCAAGATGTGTGAAACAGGCGAAATACCTTCAGACTTCAAGAAGAATATAATAATTCCAATCCCAAAGAAAGTAGGTGTTGACAGATGTGAAAATTACCGAACAATGAGCTTAATAAGCCATAGCTGCAAAATACTAACTCGAATTCTTTACAGACGAATGGAAAAACTAGTAGAAGCCGACCTCGGGGAAGATCAGTTTGGATTCCGTAGAAATACTGGAACACGTGAGACAATACTGACCTTACGACTTATCTTAGAAGCTAGATTAAGGAAGTGCAAACCTACGTTTCTAGCATTTGTAGACTTAGAGAAAGCTTTTGACAATGTTGACTGGAATACTCTCTTTCAAATTCTGAAGGTGGCAGGGGTAAAATACAGGGAGCGAAAGGCTATTTACAATTTGTACAGAAACCAGATGGCAGTTATAAGAGTCGAGGGACATGAAAGGGAAGCAGTGGTTGGGAAGGGAGTGAGACAGGGTTGTAGCCTCTCCCCAATGTTATTCAATCTGTATATTGAGCAAGCAGTGAAGGAAACAAAAGAAAAATTCGGAGTAGGTATTAAAGTCCATGGAGAAGATATAAAAACTTTGAGGTTCGCCGATGATATTATAATTCTGTCAGAGTCAGCAAAGGACTTGGAAGAGCAGTTGAACGGAATGGATAGTGTCTTGAAAGGAGGATATAAGATGAACATCAACAAAAGCAAAACGAGGATAATGGAATGTAGTTGAATTAAATCGGGTGATGCTGAGGGAATTAGATTAGGAAATGAGACACTTAAAGTAGTAAAGGAGTTTTTCTATTTGGGGAGCAAAATAAATGATGATGGTCGAAGTAGAGAGGATATAAAATGTAGACTGGCAATGGCAAGGAAAGCGTTTCGGAAGAAGAGAAATTTGTTAACATCGAGTATAGATTTAAGTGTCAGGAATACATTTCTGAAAGTATTTGTATGGAGTGTAGCCATGTATGGAAGCGAAACATGGACGATAAATAGTTTGGACAAGAAGAGAATAGAAGCTTTCGAAATGTGGTCCTACAGAAGAATGCTGAAGATTAGATGGGTAGATCACATAACTAATGAAGAAATATTGAATAGGATTGGGGAGAAGAGAAGTTTGTGGCACAACTTGACCAGAAGAAGGGATCGGTTGGTAGGACATTTTCTGAGGCATCAAGGGATCACCAATTTAGTATTGGAGGGCAGCGTGGAGGGTAAAAATCGTAGAGGGAGACCAAGGGATGACTACACTACGCAGATTCAGTAGGATGTAGGTTGCATTGGGTACTGGGAGATCAAGAGGCTTGCACAGGATAGAGTAGCATGGAGAGCTGCATCAAACCAGTCTCAGGACTGAAGACCACAACAACAACAAATGCTGCTGAGTCAGGAGGTCGGTAAAAGGAGCCAATTATTAACCGAGCTCGGTTGTTGATTATAACCTCCACCCATAATAATTCACGGGAACTATCCACTTCTATTCCACTAAAGGATAAACTACTAACAGCAACAAACACGCCACTACCGGTTGCATGCAAACTATCCTTTCTAAACACCGTCTGTGCCTCTGTAAAACTTTCGGTAGAATTTATGTCTGGCTTCAGCCAGCATTCCGTACCTATAACGATTTCAGCTTCGGTGATTTCTATCATCGCTTGAAGTTCCGGTACTTTACCAACGCAGCTTCGACAGTTTACAATTACAATTCCGATTGCTGCTTGGTCCCCGCATGTCCTGACTTTGCCCCACACCCTCTGAGGCTGTTGCCCTTTCTGCACTCGCCTGAGGCCTTCTAACCTAAAAACAACCGCCCAGTCCAAGCCACACAACATCTGCTACCCGTGTAGCCGCCTGCTGTGTGTATGGACTCCTGACCTATCCAGCGGAACCCGAAACCACACCACCCTATGGCGCAAGCCGAGGAATCTGCAGCGCACACTGTCGCAGAACCGTCTCTGCCTCTGGTTCAGATCCTCCACTCGCTCTGTACCAAAGGTCCGCAGTCAGTCCTGTCGACGATGCTGCAGATGGTGAGCAGTGCTTTTATCGGGCGAGACTGGCAGCCGCCGGAAACCAGAGAGGATTCGGGAAGGAAGTCGGCCGTGCCCTCTCAAAGGAACCATCCCGGCACTTACCTGAAGCGATTTCGGGAAATCACGGAAAACCTAAATGAGGATGGCCGATCGTTGGATTGTACCGTCGTCATCCCGAATGCGAGTCCAGTGTGCTAACCACTGCGCCACCTCCTTCGGTGCATTCTGGAAATCATCCACTAAGCTATGATTAAGCTTTTTCTGCACGATATTCTTTCCTCTAGAGTGCTAGTCCCTCTAGGTACGCTGGAGAGTTGCTGTGAAGTTTGGAAGTAGCAGAAGGATACTGACAAAAGTGGTGATGGTGGGTCGAGGGTAGCTTGGATCGCTTAATCGGCTTCTAATAACAAGATTCCGGGCTCGTGTTCCGATCTGGTACATTTTAAATCTGAAAGCAGCAACTCTGTATCTGTTTATACTCGTTGCACGCAACCTTTCTTTTTCCGCTTAAGTTTAACGGAGACTCTCGCAGCTGTCGTTTGTAAACGAAATTTCTGAAACTCCAAAGTATAGCCCGTCAGTCCAAAAAAATTCACGACTGAATATAAAAAAAGTTTTAATGCCACTGGTGTTGTACCCCTTTCCACTATAGTACAACGCACTGAACTATCATACAACCAGTTGACACTTCCAGAAAATTCTTTCTTTGGGATTTAGTTCAACACACGCGAGACATTGGGTTGAATGTAGATCATGTTGCCAAAGCGTTCAAGCTTGATGTGATTTTCTTCTCTTGGTCGTGGTGTGATAGATTCCTGTTGACAACACTAAGTCTTGCCTCGTCATCCTTCATGATTTTTCTGGAAAAGAATTTCCCGCTTTTCATTTCAGTCAGTATGTGGCAGGTGTATACACGTCGTTGTTTCTGAGTGGGATTCCAGGTGTACGAGACAAACTTCACACACACACACACTTTTCTCTTCACCTAAACGTTCTGGATAATGTCTCGATAACTTGATTTAGAGATGTTTTTCGGACGTGATTTGTTACTGAACAACGACCAGACACTACGGCCGTACGTCCACTATTTAACACTGTCTGCTCGCATCTGACAGGTCGAACTGTAACAAAGTAACCAATTTTCCGTGTGCAATAACAAATTTTCGAAGCTATTGTTTCAGACAGTCGGTAAAAGAACGTATTCAACCTCAGACAGTATCTCACAATCATAATCTAGAGTTCGTGAAGAGTGCCATTATCGGAAAATCTGGGGAACGCTTGTAAGTCATTTGCACACAGTGCCTCGAAACCTATTGCCCTCCTGACCTGAAGGACAACCATTACAGAACACGTAAGTGTTGGTTACAGTCCGCAGCTCGTGGTCGTGCGGTAGCGTTCTCGCTTCGCGCGCCTGGGTTCCCGGGTTCGATTCCCGGCGGGGTCAGGGATTTTCTCTGCCTCGTGACCACTGGCTGTTGTGTGATGTCCTTAGGTTAGTTAGGTTTATGTAGTTCTAAGTCCTAGGAAACTGATGACCGTAGATGTTAAGTCCCATAGTGCTCAGAGCCATTTGAACCATTTTTTTTGTTGCTTACGGGTGTTATTTGAAGCTGCCCCGGTAGTTACTGCTCTAACGTAGCTTATAATCCAGGAACTTTCAGAATGGACTGTTTCAGTCTGGCTTTCTGTGTATCAGCGATTAGAGAGTACTACTCTCACAGCCAGATGTCGTTCATAGACTGGCACTGATAACGCACAGAATATTTTGACTGCTGCATCAGGAGAGGGTGTAATGACATTCCATAGGTAGACCTGACAAAGAACGGAATATGAAATACTTATTTATAAGTAGCATACTGGATATTTTTGTAGATCATCAGCCATCGTTCATATTAAATTTGAAAATGTAATCGCAAAAGCACACACAGGATAATCAACAGTTGCAATGCGCAGATGGCGCTCCTGGCGCGACGTGTGTGTCGACCGGAATGTCTCACTAATTGATTGATTGCGCACCCCGTAAGTGCGTCACCTCGGCGGATGCCTAGTTACCCCTCTCTCCACATCATTAGAGTGGTTTGTGTTTCAGTCTCCCAGTCGATGGCCAAAAATACACATAATTCTAGGAGGCTATCTGCAGATAATGCAGCTGTGTTCAGGAAGGGGACCTAGTTATAAACCTGTTAAGCATTGCAGAGATACTTGTTGATGATCGGTGCCTGGTTCAAAGATCGGCAGCGCACTCTGAACATAAATGCGTGTAATGCGACTTGCGTTAATAGGCGAAAAGATCAGGTATAGCTTCACTATGCTAACAGCAATCAGTTACTGGAATAAGTCACAACCTTCAAACATCTGGGAGTGTCAGTCCAAAGTGACTTCAGATGTAATATCCTCTTAAATCTAGCCATGAGGAAGAGGGATACCAAACCTAGATTTAGTGGAACAATGTCAAGGATCTGTGAGCCACATACAATAGAGATCACTTGTAAATTCCATCGTTCGTCCAATTCTTAAGTATTGATCGTCATTCTGGGTTCCTTAGCAAGTTGGATTAACATAGGAAATTCAAAAACAAACCGCTCGATTCATTACAGATTGTTCAGTCAGTTTGAAACTGTTAAGGTAATGCTCAAAAAAATGTAGTGACATACGTTACAAGATAGAGCATGACGAAATTACATAAAGAGTCAATCTAGCCCAGTCACTGAAATGACGATTAAATATTTTTTTTAATATGACACTCCGGATCTTTCTATTATTTACGATTGAAACAGGTTACTCCCTTCTGTCTCGGCGACTTAGAACAATGTGTTTCACTCGGAAACTCCTAAAACTAATCGTTTCGTCACAAAAAATATCTTTACTATCAAAAACTTTTGGTTATTACAACTCTAAACAGTCTGACTGCATGAGCCACATTAAACCAGCTACAAATATTGGAGGTAACTAACTGACTTACACTTTCAGAGATACCGTCACACCACAGATACAGATTTGAATACTGAGATCGAAATAAATGTTCTGTGTGTATTAAAAGCTTGTCCATCAAATTTGTACTCATAAAATAATGTGTTAGATTCAATTATTTCTACATTACACAATGTATGAACGATTTATTTTTACTTAACTGAAGGTAAATGGTGTCAGAATGACCAGCTGTCTAGAGCGCATATATTGTTGCATAAAAAACATACCGAATGTTCCCATTGTTATCAAAATGGATTAATAGATAATAACAACTGATAAATGGAATGATAAACCAATCTATCCATCAAAAATCACCAAACGCGCGAATACGAGCACAAGTGGTATCAAATGATTCATAAATAAAGAGACTTAGATCGATTGATTCAGTAGGCGAAACGAATAACAGCCTATGTTCGTCACAATGTCTATAATTTAAACGGAGCGACTAAAGTGATAAACGTCCCTGCTCTTATGCTCCTTTCACATAAACATGTACTCTCATCATTGAAGGCTCGCATATGTGTATCTATGAAACATAAATTCATATCGGACTGCAAACCCTGAAAAGCATTATTAATTAAGGAAACGATACATAATAAATGAAAAGCACATATCAAACAAGTAACTTCCTCGATGCCTCTATGACTCACTGAGAACCTACTATTAACATGCACCATAAAGAAAGATTATTTAATATTATATAATTACGACAAAACTTTGATTATAATGTAAAATGGACACCATGTGTTCCAAAGAAGCAACTAAATTATACAAGACCCTATATTACAACTGCAATATTTTTCGTAAAAATTAGTTACTGTCTGATTGACACATGCCACCTGTTGCTTGCTGTCAATGAACCACGAAACAGCAATACATCTAGCATAATTAACTTGTTACACAGGTTCCATGACTAATACTGGTGTTAATTTAGAGCTGTGTAACACGACACAAAATTTTCACATGACTTCACTCAACGTATCTGCACGTATATTCATACCTTTCCATTGTTCAGTGCTCTTTTACATATTTTCATCTTCTGCACTGCATACATGTGAAATAAACTATTAGAATCATTCAAACAGGTAGGAGGCTTTAAAATCAAAACCGCTGAAGTGATCGAAATTCCAATGCCTACGGAAATAGTATGGTCCCTATAAGAGAGCTAAGGCTCCAAACGCACCGTTGGAGAGACATGGGCGCATACCCACGGGACGGCAGAGCGGAAACTTGCACGTGTCGACCGTCCAATGTGCCCAGTCGTGATGCAACAGAGAAATGGAGATTTCAAAAAAACGATGAAGGGGAGCAGTACTTTCCTTATAGTGGAAGGAGTGAGAGGAAAGAAAATTCATTGAAGAATGGCGCAAGTGTACCGAGACCACTGCACGTCCTATTCAAGTATTGTTTGAAGATAGTGTTAACATTCCTCTCTGATTGACAGTCATTACACCTTTCACAGTCCAGGCATTTGGTATTGTGCCCTATAGACACCAGATATTTGTTGCTGTTGTTGCCAACTTTGTGGAGTTGGATAGAACCAGTTTATGATACTTCAGTGCCTGTGTTATTCTGATTTACGATGCAAAGTTCCTTTGGACATGAAGGTATGCATATCGGAAGGAACTTCGCATCGCAATTCAGAATAACACAGGCACTGCAACAAAATATTTATCCTCCGACACCGGGCAAGTGACTTTCAAGTGTAATGCCTCGCTGTTCACGAATGTACATAATGGATGTACGAGTGCAGGTCGTAGACTCGTGGTTGAAAACACATGGATGTTTCGGTCTGGCGGTGAGTCATGCACGGATAGCCAAATGGTCATCTACTTTCCGCAGGGCTGCGGTGAGGACATACTGTTTACGACCTGCCCGCGCGGTCGCGCTTCGTACAAACAAACCACCATCAAGATCAATTTTCAGCCCGATCGTGCACGGGCGCGAGCTTTTGAAGTGGACCGTTTTCTACGTGACGACCTTAAAATTGATCAGCAGGATGTAATTGGTATCCATCTCTCTCTCACGAACAGTGTTGTCTAAATGACGTTAGTAAGTAACGAGGTGTGCAACAGAATTGTGCGCCCACATGCGAACGATCTAAAATTCAAACATTCTGATGGCCATATTGGGGCAGTCTCTATCGACCACACGGGACTTGGCCCGTATGATACGAGTCTTGGAACTCCAGCCACGTATTTGCTCCGGTTGTGGCCAAGAAGCACACGTCACGTCCTATTTTCTCCGACGACGGCTTGCTCAGATCCCGACAGGTGAAGCTACGGGGCGCTGATGACCTCGATGTTGATCGCCCATAAGCCCCAACACACCAGGTGAAGCTACGACTCCTTCTACGGTGACGACTCTTTAATTATGCCAGGGTTGAACAGGCGGCCATCATTTCCGATGCCGACCACATTCGTCTGATAGCCGTCCCCGTTAGCGAGGCCACGATGGGTTCTGCAGTGTCGTATCCAGCCACTACGACGGCGCCCCCTCCTGTTGACAATCACCGACTGACCTTGCAAGAAAGTATGGATGACAGGATGGACAAAAGCGCACAGGCCGACCTCGTCTATTGACTGATAGAGATCGCCGATAGTTGGAGAGGGTCGTAATGTGTAATAGGAAATCTATCCAGACCACCACACAGGAATTCCAAACTGCATCAGGATCCACTGAAAATATTATGACAGCTACGCGGGAGGTGAGAAAACTTCAATTTCATGGTCAGCTCATAAGCAACACATCTCGCTAGTAAATGACAAATGGCGCCTCGCTTGGTGTAAGGAGCGTAAACATTGGACGATTGAACAGTAGAAAAACGTTGTGTGGAGTGACGAATCACGGTACACAACTTGGCGCGCCGATGGCAGGGTGTGGGTATGCCGAATGCGCGATTAACATCTGCCAGCGTGTGTAGTGCCAACAGTAAAATTAGGAAGCGGTGGTGTAATGGAGGAATCTTTCACCCCTTGTTGTTTAGCGTGGATCTATCACAGCGCAGGCCTACATTCATGTTTTAAGCATCTTCTTGCTTCCCACTGTTGAAGAGCAATTCAGGGATGGCGACTGCACCTTTCAACTCGATAGAGCACCGCCTGTAGCCGAGTGGTTACACGATAATAACATCCCTTTAATGGTCTGGCCTGCACAGAGTCCTGACCTGAATCCTATAGAACACCTTTGGGATGTTTTGGAACGCCGACTTCGTGCCACGCGTCACCGACCGACATCGATACCTCTCCTCAGTGCAGGACTCGGTGAAGAGTGGTCTTCGAGTGGGGTAAATGAGGTGTTGAGTAATGTTTACAGACGTTCCAAACCACGAAAATGGTCACTGGGAAACTCCTGAGTCTGGGATTTCATGTATTACAGAATTCTGACAAGGTAAACTGAATACAGAACAGTTAAGATAACGATGTTCAAACCGTTAGCTCACATCCCAGCTTAGAAAACTTATGTGGCAGAATGTCTGTGTGTAAATGGGAGCACGGTATACCAGGTTCAGAAAGCTGAAAGAAGTGCTATTGTATCTAACGCGCCATGGTATGCCATTCAGAGTGGTAAATAAATTAAACGGTAGGCGCAGGTAGGTGAGCAGTAAGCTGGACCAGCACACGGGGCTTAGCCGCCAGGTACCGACGCATCTTTAAGTGGAACTCTTGCCATGGGCGACTAGGGACCAAGTTACACAAAATCATACTTACAGACATTTAATGTACACAGTATGGAAAACTAGAACAAATTATTTTTCAAACTTTCATATCCTTATTTAATATCAAAATGTGCATATTATCTGTGTCTTAGGTAGGCAACAGAATATTCGTGTTAACAAATATTGTTAATTTCAAATGTATAGTTATTGATGTATTTTTATTCCAAGTTTGACCATGATATACCATGAAAATATTTTTGTTAATGTTGACCGAATTATCTAAAACTTTTTTTTAATTTATTGGCTCTAGGAATGTGCTCATACAGTTCAGAATATACATTAGTTTAAGTCGTATCCTGGTACGAAGTTATCAAAGGACAGATTCCGACACAAAGGAAATTTTGTATCCACAGTAGATTGAAAGTATTAATCAGGACGAAAATGTAACTCCCAAAACTTGTATTGAGCTGTAATGCAGTGCACGTCACTAGGATCATGTGGAATGATAGGGAGAGTATGATACAGTGTCAAAAGCGGAGGAGAGCTTGTGTTTAGAATCAAAGGCTGTGGTAATTTGTCTCAAGGATTCTAGTTTGTAACATTCGGTTGATTATACTTCTAGGGCGCTACGGAGCGCATAGTGCAATTATGGAATTGTTATTATTTGTCGAGTTCACTTCACTTTGTGACTTAGAGTTTTTCTGCAAGTGGGACCATAGAGGAAGACTAAAGTTTTCGTAGAGAAGTATGTTGATACAAATTGTAGAATTAACTGTGTGTCCGTGAATTTCGAGGGACAGTTTTAGACTGCTTTTTGTGAACTTTGCCGCGTGCTAGAGTTGCTGAGGTAGCTAATGCCACTACTACTCCGTTATGTCTTAAAGAATAATCTGTTGAATTTCAAAGTTAATCTATGTGTCGTCCAGCTCATTTGATATAATAAACTCCAGAAACATTCATTCATTTATATTGCAGTTGACCAGCTTGCAAAGAAATCACGAACTTATAATTTTTTTTAAAATTAACAACTGTTTTGCAACAGTGTGGGAAAAGTACGTAGCCAGGAATAGACGGGCCACAATCATTTCAGGTAAATCAGGTCGTGCATTTATGTTCCCCTTCAAAGATAAGTTTATCAAAACAGGACGGTTCCTAGCAAGGTTACGAATAGATTTATCCTTGTTGTAGCAATGTAGTAGTATTGGTGGTAGTTCCTGTAGTTGTATACATCTGTGAGCCATTTTTACAAGGACATTGGGCACTTGGTATTACGGCTCATGAACAAGAACCCTAATCGATATATACATACAAGCGTTTACATACTTACAGGTCTAATTTGAGAAGAATGTGAAAACGCAAGGGCATATATTACCTATGCGTCTGTGACAGTACTGTGCACTGTTTTAGATAAAAAGCATAGCTGACTGGCCTACTTGTTGTTCCCATATAATCAATGTGTCTTTTGTGTTTTAGGAATACTGATAGGTAATGCCTGTACACTGAAAGAGTTCTAACGCGTCGCCGCTAGTATATTATGTGTACTTGGTACAAGCGTGATTTTTGAGAGTACTTTTCTACCTCTCAAATGTGGAGTTTCGAGGTAAGAGGACAGGGAGAGCTATCAGTATTCATGTACGCAACGGAAACTTTAAATTGACGCGATTTTCAAATCTGGCCCTATCACTGAAAATTACCTCATGTGATTACTGTAAGAGCGCAAATTAAAAGAATAATCATATCAGGAAAAGAAAGATCAAAGATAAACTATCATTCTACTCGAAGGGCAAATGCTAGTGTTCAGAATCCAATTTATTTTAAATGAAAGCTCCGAAATTTACCAAATCATCATCATCATCATCATCATCATTTAAGACTGATTACGCCTTTCAGCGTTCAGTCCGGAGCATAGCCCCCTTATAAAATTCCTCCATGATCCCCCATTCAGTGCTAACATTGGTGCCTCTTCTGATGTTAAACCTATTACTTCAAAATCTTTCTTAACCGAATCCAGGTACCTTCTCCTTGGTCTGTCCCGACTCCTCCTACCCTCTACTGCTGAACCCATGAGTCTCTTGGGTAACCTTGCTTCTCCCATGAGTGTAACATGACCCCACTATCTAAGCCTGTTCATCCTGACTGATACATCTGTAGAGTTCATTCCCAGTTTTTCTTTGATTTCCTCATTGTGGACACCCTCCTGCCATTGTTCCCATCTACTAGTACCTGCAATCATCCCAGCTACTTTCATATCTGTAACCTCAACCTTGTTGATAAGGTAACCTGAATCCACCCAGATTTCGCTCCCATACAACAAAGTTGGTCTAAAGATTGAACGGTGCACAGATAACTTAGCCTTGGTACTGATTTCCTTCTTGCAGAAGAGAGTAGATCGTAGCTCAGCGCTCACTGCATTGGCTTTGCTACACCTCGCTTCCAGTTCTTTCACTATGTTGCCATCCTGTGAGAATATGCATCCTAAGTACTTGAAACTGTCCACATGTTCTAACTTTGTACCTCCTATTTGGCACTCAATCCGTTTATATTTCTTTCCCACTGACATTACTTTCGTTTTGGAGATGCTAATCTTTATACCATAGTCCTTACATTTCTGATCTAGCTCTGAAATATTACTTTGCAAACTTTCAATCGAATCTGCCATCACAACTAAGTCATCCGCATATGCAAGACTGCTTATTTTGTGTTCACATATCTTGATCTCACCCAGCCCGTCTATTGTTTTCAACATATGATCCATAAACAATATGAACAACAGTGGCGACAGGTTGCAGCCTTGTCTTACCCCTGAAACTACTCTGAACCATGAACTCAATTTACCGTCAACTCTAACTGCTGCCTGACTACCCATGTAAAGACCTTTAATTGCTTGCAAAAGTTTGCCTCCTATTCCATAATCTCGTAGAACTGACAATAACTTCCTCCTAGGAACCCGGTCATATGCGTTTTCTAGATCTATAAAGCATAGATACAGTTCCCTGTTCCACTCATAACACATCTCCAATATTTGCCGTAAGCTAAAGATCTGGTCGTGACAACCTCTAAGAGGCCTAAACCCACACTGATTTTCATCCAAATGGTCCTCAACTAATACTCGCACTTTACTTTCAACAATACCTGAGAAGATTTTACCCACAACGCTGATTAAAGAGATACCTCTGTAGTTGTTACATTCTTTTCTGTTTCCATGTTTAAAGATTGGTGTGATTACTGCTTTTGTCCAGTCTGATGGAACCTGTCCCGACTCCCAGGCCACTTCAATTATCCTGTGTAGCCATTTAAGACATGACGTTCCACTGTATTTGATGAGTTCCGACTTAATTTCATCCACCCCAGCTGCTTTATTGCACTGTAATCTGTTGACCATTTTCTCCACTTCCTCAAATGTGATCCTATTTCCATCATCATTCCTATCCCATTCTATCTCGAAATCTGAAACATTGCTGATCGTATTTTCACCTACATTGAGCAACTCTTCAAAATATTCCCTCCATCTGCCCAAGGCATCCACAGAATTCACCATCAGTTTTCCTGACCTGTCCAAAATACTTGTCATTTCCTTCTTACCTCCCTTTCGAAGACTGCTAATTACACTCCAGAATGGTTTTCCAGCAGCTTGACCCATAGTCTCCAACCTGTTTCCAAAGTCTTCCCAAGATTTTTTCTTGGATGCTGCAATTATCTGTTTGGCTTTGTTTCTTTCTTCAACATAACTTTCTCTGTGTACCTTAGTTCTAGTATGTAGGCATTTTTGATACGCCTTCTTTTTCCTTTTACAGGCTGCCTTGACTGTGTCATTCCACCAAGCTGTTTGCTTCATCCTACTTTTACACACTACTGTTCCAAGACAATCTTTAGCCACTTCTAGTAATGTGTCCCTGTACCATGTCCATTACTTTTCCAATGACTGTAATTGACTACATTCAACTAACTGGTACCTTTCTGAGATCGCCGTTATGTGCTTGTGCCTGATTTCCTTATCCTGAAGTTTCTCCGCTCTTATCCTCCTATATATGGACCTGACCTCCTGCACCTTCGGCCTCACGATCCCAATTTCTCTGCAGATTAAATAATGATCAGTGTCATCAAAGAATCCCCTGAATACACGTGTGTCCCTCACAGCCTTCCTGAATTCCTGATCTGTTATTATATCATCAATGACAGATCTGGTTCCCCTGCCTTGCCGAGTATACCGGTGAATGTTCTTATGTTTAAAAAATGAGTTTGTGATTACTAAGCCCATACTGGCACAGAAATCCAAGAGTTGTTTCCGATTCCTGTTGGCCTCCATATCCTCTCCAAATTTACCCATAACCTTTTTATAACCTTCTGTTCGATTCCCAATCCTGGCATTAAAATCATCCATTAGCAGAACACTGTCCTTGTCCTTTACTCTAACAACTACATCACTGAGTGCCTCATAAAAACTATCCATCTTATCTTGATCTGTCCCTTCACAATGCGAATATACTGACACAATCCTAATTTTCTTGCTAGACACTGTCAAATCTATCCACATCAGTCGTTCGTTTACATACCTTACTGCAAGTACTCTGGGTTCCATTTCTTTCCTGATGTAAAGCCCTACACCCCATTGTGCTATTCCTATTTTGACTCCTGACAGGTAGACCTTGTATTCTCCCACTTCCTCTTCTTTCTCACCCCTTACCCGAATGTCACTAACAGCAAAAGCGCCCAGCCCCATCTTACTTGCAGCCTCTGCCAGCTCTACCTTCTTCCCAGAGTAGCCCCCATTGATATTAATAGCTCCCCATCTCATTACCTTTTGTTTGCCAAGTCGTATCTTATGAGTCCCTGGTTTGTCAGTTAGAGGTGGGACTCCGTCACCTCCAAAGGTCCGAGGCATTTTGCTCCGACTGTTGCCAGCATCATATTTAAAGTATCGGGGAACCAGGTTGCTAGCCTTACTTGCCCCGAGTCCCATTGAGTTTTACCCACAACGGTTGAGGGACTAACCGGTGGATTTGGTAGTCTTTGCCGTATGAGCACAAAGGTGACCACGACTCAGAATACGTCCGAGATGCCCAGCCTTATTCCAAAGTAACTGGTATCCCGACTGTCGCGACCACTTACTTGGCCACTCATACGTTGCCCGTGTTTCATGAACTAGTACATGACTACAGGAATCGACACCATGAACCACCAAATCAAATTAAAGAAATTACATTTCTTGTGGACTCAGACAGTTGTGAAATAAATGGACTTTACTAATATTGGGAAACTTCTACCTGCTTCTGCCCAAAGTGAATAATACGATCTGAGAAATGCTGCACGATATGACTGACTTCGTCTGTCGAACCAAAGACTAGAAGAAGCTACTGGAATTGATTGATTGACGTGTAACCTCAGTGGAATAACCTTTATATGGTATCCCAACAATTTAATCTCTCCATGCCCTAAGAAAGCAGTGCCGTTGGCTATATCACCGTAGCAGAAGCTTGCTGGTGGAATGCAACGTTGATACTCGATGTAACTGCCGCTGGCGACAAAGCTGCAAAACCTCTACCTTAGATACCAGAGTGCTATCTATAGCTGCTAAAACAAAGCTGAATCTTGTCACATCACTGGCAGCAACATACGTAAGACACGAACTGCTAGCAGAAGGTTAAATTCAGCAACGTCTTAAGCGCAGGTGAATAACAGCAAACCGCTTCCAAGATCTGTATGCCAGAATCAAGACGACGACTCCCAACCCAAGGTGGAGTACAGTATCGTCTTTTTTCGTACAGAACACTAGTGTCCAAAGACAGAAGTTCTGCATCGCACTGAGGCCAAAAAAGAATGCTTCTGTGCCCTTGGTGGTAAGGACAAGAAAATGATCCTGCTCTTTTGAAAGCTGAGAGAGGGTCTTCCGCTCCTTCCAGAGTCCAAACACGAATCCTGTAGCCGAAACAGCCAGCTCTTCAGCTCGACTCTCTTTACCACTCCCCTACCTATGGGCGAGCAAATCATAGCTAACAAATCACAGTGCTTACTCCCTCTCTCCTCATACTAAATGTCTCCGGCCAGTCAGATTTCCAGAAGGCACCCCTCCTGCCAACGCTTTATGCAAATGTGCCAATCCGGAACTTCCGACTTAAAATTTCACAGGAACAAGTCTGGTGTACGTGCCGTAACAGCTATCGGGTCGAGGCGCCTGCCTGTCACCTGGCCGTTTCCAGTTCGCCAAGGTATTGCTTGAAAAGATTTGCGTCTGCGACTACACGGCCGCTGTCAGCCTGCACCAGTCATTGTGGAACAACTCTCCCGATTGACACAACGTCTGTGCCCTTCGTAAAACTCGGCACCTCAGACCTATCCGGGTCGGTGACCGTATTCATACACTGATAAATGTTCGGGAACTGTCCAAGGCGCACACCCCTCTAAGAACAAGATAGTGTTGCCGTGAGAACATCGCTGTACCCCCTGTCTGCCACCGGCCGCGGCGTGCCGTCTCGGGCCCACAGCTCCACTAAGCTTGTGCAGCCATTCTATGAATCTCTTGTTGTTGTTGTGGTCTTCAGTCCAAAGACTGTTTTCATACAGCTCTCCATATAACATCAGGCATAGGCTACAGCCCTGTCTCACTCCCTTCCCAAACACTGCTTCCACTTATTGCCCTTTTTTCTTTTGTTTCCTTCACTGCTTGCTCAATATACAGATTGAATAACATTGGGGAGAGGCTACAACCCTGTCTCACTCCCTTCCCAACCACTGCTTCCCTTTCATGTCCCTCGACTCTTATAACTGCCATCTGGTTTCTGTACAAACTATAAATAGCCTTTAGCTCCCTGTATTTTACCTATGCCACCTCCAGAATTTGAAAGAGAGTATTCCAGTCAACACTATCAAACGCTTTCTCTAAGTCTACAATTGCTACAAACGTACAGGGTGTTTCAAAAATGACCGGTATATTTGAAACAGCAATACAAACTAAACGAGCACCGATAGAAATACACCGTTTGTTGCAATATGCTTGGGACAACAGTACATTTTCAGGCAGACAAACTTTCGAAATTACAGTAGTTACAATTGTCAACAACAGATGGCGCTGCGGTCTGGGAAACTTATTCACGCATTATAGTACGATATTTTCCACATATCCACCATGCTTAGCAATAATATGGCGTAGTCTCTGAATGAAATTACCCGAAACCTTTGACAACGTGTCTGGCGGAATGGCTTCACATGCAGATGAGATGTACTGCTTCAGCTGTTCAATTGTTTCTGGATTCTGGCGGTACACCTGGTCTTTCAAGTGTCCCCACAGAAAGAAGTCACAGGGGTTCATGTCTGGCGAATACGGAGGCCAATCCACGCCGCCTCCTGTATGTTTCGGATAGCCCAAAGCAATCATCGAAATATTCATTCAGGAAATTAATGACGTCGGCCGTGCGATGTGGCCGGGCACCATCTTGCATAAACCACGAGGTGTTCGCAGTGTCGTCTAAGGCAGTTTGTACCGCCACAAATTCACGAAGAATTTCCAGATAGCGTGATGCAGTAATCGTTTCGGATCTGAAAAATGGGCCAATGAGTCCTTTGGAAGAAATGGCGGCCCAGACCAGTACTTTTTGAGGATGCAGGGACGATGGGACTGCAACATGGGGCTTTTCGGTTCCCCATATGCGCCAGTTCTGTTTATTGACGAAGCCGTCCAGGTAAAAATAAGCTTCGCCAGTAAACCAAATGCTGCCCACATGGATACCGCCGTCATCAATCCTGTGCACTATATCGTTAGCGAATGTCTCTCGTGCAGCAATGGTAGCTACCCTGAGGGTTTGCCGCGCTTGAATTTTGTATGGATAGAGGTGAAACTCTGGCGCATGAGACGATACGTGGACGTAGGCGTCATTTGGATCGCAGCTGCAACACGGCGAACGGAAACCAGAGGCCGCTGTTGGATCACCTGCTGCACTAGCTGCGCGTTGCCCTCTGTGGTTGCCGTATGCGGTCGCCCTACCTTTCCAGCACGTTCCTCCGTCACATTCCCAGTCCGTTGAAATTTTTCAAACAGATCCTTTATTGTATCGCTTTTCGGTCCTTTGGTTACATTAAACCTCCGTTGAAAACTTCGTCTTGTTGCAACAACACTGTGTTCTAGGCGGTGGAATTCCAAGACCAGAAAAATTATCTGTTCTAAGGAATAAACCATGTTGTCCACAGCACACTTGCACGTTGTGAACAGCACACGCTTACAGCAGAAAGACGACGTACAGAATGGCGCACCCACAGACTGCGTTGTCTTCTATATCTTTCACATCACTTGCAGCGCCATCTGTTGTTGAAAATTGTAACTACTGTAATTTCGAAAGTTTGTCCGCCTGAAAATGTACTGTTGTTCCAAGCATATTGCAACAAACGGTGCATTTCTATCGCTGCTCGTTTAGTTTGTATTGCCGTTTCAAATATACCGGTCATTTTTGAAACACCCTGTAAGTTTACCTTACATTAATCTCTCTTGTAATATAACTCGCAGGGTCAGTATTGCCTCACGTGTTCCTACATTTCGAAGAAATCGAAACTGATCTTCATCCAGGTCGGCTTCTATCAGTTTTTCCATTCGTCTGTAAAGAATTCATGTTAGTATTTCGCAACTGTGACTTATGAAACTAACAGTCCAGTAATTTTCACACCTGTCAACACCTGCTTTCTTTGAGATTGGAATTATTATACTCTTCTTGAAGTCTGAGGGCATTTCGCCTGTATCACATATCTTGCTCACCAGATGGAAGAATTTTGTCACTGCTGGCTCTCCTAAGGCTATCACTAGTCCTAACGGAATGTTGTCTGCTCCCGAGGCCTTGTTTCGACAGTGGTCTATCAAATTCTTCACGCAGTATCATATCATCCATCTCATCTTCATCTACGTCCTCTTCCATTTCCATAACATTGCCCTCAAGTACATCACCCTTGTATAGACATTTTATATATTCCTTTCAACTCTTTTCTTGCCAAACTTTGCTTAGGACTGGTTTTCCCTCTGAGCTCTTGATATTCATACAGGTGGTTCTCTTTTCTCCAAGGCTCTCGTTAATTTTCCTGTAGGCGACATCAGTCTTACACCTAGTGATATATGCTTCTACATCCTTACATTTGTCCTCTAGCCATTTCTGCTTAGCCATTTTTTCTTCCTGTCTATCTCATTTTTGAGATGAGTGTATTGTTTTTCGCTTGCTTCATTTGCTGCATGTTTATATTTTCTCCTTTCATCAATCAATTTCAATATCTCTGGCGTTACCCACGGTTTTCTACTAGCATTCGTCATTTTACCTACTTGATCCTTTGCTGCCGTCACTATTTCCTCTCTCAGAGCTACCCACTCTTCTTCTACTTTATTCGTTTGCCGTGTTCTTACAATCGTTCCCTAGCGCTCCATATGAAACTCTCTACAACTTTTGGTTCTTTCAGTTTATCCAGGTCCCATCTCCTTAAACCATGACCTTTTTGCAGTTTCTTCAGCTTTAATCTACAGTTAATAACGAATAAAATCTAGTCAGAGACCACATCTGCACCTGTAAATATCCTGGTTCCCAATTCTTTGTCTTACTATTATGTAATCAATCTGAAACCTTCCGGTTTCTCCAGGCTCGTTCCACGTGTACATCTTTCTTTCATTATTTTTAAACCAAGTGTTAGCTATGATTAAGTTATGCTCTGTCAAAATTCTACCAGGCGGCTTCTTTTTTCATTCCTTAATCAAAGTCCATATTCACCTACTACTTTTCCTTGTCTTCCTTTTCCTACTATCGAATTCCTGTCCCCCATGACAATTAAATTTTCACCTCCCTTAACCATCAGAATAATTTGTTTTATCTTATCACACTGTTCTTCAATCTCTTGTTCATCTGCGGAGCTAATTGGCATATCAAGTTGTGCTACTGTGATAGGCGTGGGCTTCCTGTCTGTCTTGGCTACAATAATGTGTTCGTAGTAGCTTGTCCGCGTTCATGTTTTTTATTTATTATTAAACCTACTCCTGCGTTACCCCTATTTGATTTTGTATTTATAACCCTATATTCACGAGACCAGACGTCCTTCACTAATACCCACAATATCTAACTTTAACCCAACTATTTTCATTTTTAAGTGTTCTAAATTACCTGCACGATTAAGAGCTAGTCCACGCTCCGATTCGCAGAACGCCAGTTTGGTTTCTCTTGATAACGACGTCCTCCTGAGATGCGAATGGGGGACTATTTTACCTCCGGAATACTTTACTCAAGAGGACGCCATCATCATTTAACCATACAGTAAAGCTGTATGCCCTCGGGAAAAATTCCGGTTTTAGTTTCCCCTATTTATGAGCTCCAGAATGTGTGTAGCTCAGGTGGATATCCCAATATGATTGTTAATTATTTCCTCCAGTATACATACTACTCACAATGATTCGTTCATACTCGCCCTGTAGAAAAAAATTCCCTTTCTCAAGAGTTACTGTGCCCTTATCATGGTTTCTCTTCAGTCCTTCCACCTTTCTTTGAAATTGAGCAAGGTGGGATCCTTATCCTGTATATTCCAAATGTTCTGCAATGTCAGTAGTATGAAATTCGCAAATGCGACCTTCGCCACATAAAACAATGACAAATGTTCCTCTTCTAACCCGTCTGTTGAATCCTCAGTTAATCCAGTTGGTAACTGAGAAAGCATGTCAGCTATCATGTTAGTCAGTCCAGGGACATATATAATGGTGAACTTTTACTCCTGGAACAGTATGACCCACCGAGAAAAATCCATGTTTCAGTTTTGCGGTTAGGGGGAACTACAGGACTTTGTGGTCTGTATACACCCTAATTTTGCGACAGAACAGGAACTATCTAAATTTTTTGAATCCCCATACTATTGTCAGTGCTTCTGACTGAGTTACAGATTAATTCTTTGCACTTTTGGACAATATACTGCTCCCAAATACTGTCGTTTTGTGTAGCCTTTGCTGTCCTTTTCATATTCTTGGAAGATCATAACTCCCAAACCACAATTTACACTATCAGTGGCCATACAGAAATCTTGTGATAGGTCCACGTGTGACAGAATGAGTGCAGATTTTAGAGCTTCAGTCTCACGGTTTTTTCCAAGTTGTAACTGATACCTTCTGCTGATATGACATGCCCCATGAAGCTTACTCGGCTCGTCTCAAAACAAGGTTTTGCGATGTTGGTAGTAACCTCGTATTCTTTCAACCTGCTCGAAAACTCTCCCAGCACAAAATTATGTTTCTCACATGATCTTTGAGCAATCAGTATATCATCGACATAACACGTTACTTTCTTTTTTAATTCGTCGTTCAGAATCCTTCCCAACCCTCTAAGAAACGCTGCTGACGATATTGTTAAAGCAAAATGAAGTCTTCAGAACTGAAAGCACCTTTCGAATGCTATGAATGCAATGTATTTTCTGCATTCCATATCGATTTCAATCTGCCAAAAGCTCTGTCTCAAGTGTAGTGATGAGAATACTGAAACACCGTGGGACCTCTGTAACCGTTCCTCCAGTCTTTCTGGACGACCTGTCTCTGGAACGGTGATGGTATTTATCTGTCACGAGTCTAACACCAACCGAATACTTCCATCCTTTTTGTGCACTGTCATCAGCGGGCTGTTATATATCCACCTGTCATCCAGCATTTTACGAAGCTCTGGGAGGACCTTTTCCAAATTAGACAAAGGGATGGTGTAGGACGTTACACAGAAGGGTCAGTGTTGCTTTGCTTCAAAGTTGCACTGGTATCCTTTAATTGAGCCATGTTTATTCAAGAAATCCTACACATTTTTCCTAAGTGCTAATTCTAGCCCTTCCCTATCTTACATGTGTTCAATCTCCTCCATTGTCTTCCACGTGATATTCATATTTTCCTCGATTTGAGAATCGTTACGTTTCGTGAACTGCAGCTTCAAGCAGCCAGCCGGAATCTGGGCCTTTATTGCTTGTTCATAGGATCGAATATGGATCGTATTTGTCTTCCCCAGAGTCAACTCCCCACGTCCAGTATGTGCTATGGCTCTCTGCTCAGATAGAAAGTCCATTCCAATTATGGCGTCAGCAGTTAGTTTATAGACAATGACTAGATTCGCAGACAGGTTCTCTCTATGCTTCTTATAGGCCGTGATACTAGGTTTTCATCTCTAGGTTTTCAATCTCGACATGGTGTATACTAACATGTCCACATTCTGTCGTTTGCTCACGGCTACTGCTGCTACTGGTAATGTGTCCAGCAGTTCGTCGCAAGTGGCTGCTATTATTTACTGCAGTGGCACTGTTGCAGCACAGCATCCCGTTGGTGTGCAGACTCCCGGTCAATGCTACTCCAAAATATCCTGTGTTCTACTCGAACATTTTGTGGATGAAGCTGTTCTGATACTCTACTATCGGAGATCAGGATTCTGACAGTGGGAACAAGACTCGGTTGCCGTGAATTGCCACTTGCTTCCTCAGTGTCCGCCGTCTGTATGTTACTTCCTATTTCTCTTTCGGTAGGAGTACTCTGCCTAGTCCTCCATTTGCCTTCTGACGATAGTTTCTTGATTTTAGTCTTTAATCACTCTTTAGAACTGGACAGTTCAGCACTCAAAGCGTCATTATTTGCAGTTCTACTCTTTCGTAACTCAGTTTCCTCCATCCTCTTTAATCGCGTTTCTAATATTGGCAGTACACTCTTTCCTACCTTCGTGGTCTTGAGTATCTCTTCCCGCATTTAGCGATCAATGCATTTAGCACCTCTTGCTAACAGTTTCGCCTCGTTCGCTGGTCTCTTTGTAGCTGCAATATCTCCGTCGAGTTTCGTGCAGAGTGCCTTCACTTCGTGTGTCTCACTTGTGACGACTTGTACCTCCCCCTTTAGTTCGATATTTGCCTTCTTGATCTCGTTTCGTGTTCAGAACTGAACTCTTTGATTTCATTCCGTGTTTCTGTATTGACCTTTTCGATTTTGTTCTGTGTTTCGGTACTGACCTTAATCATCTTTGCATGTAGACGTTCAAGATATTGGAGAATGCTCGACACCCCAGCGCCTAATCCCTGTCCGTGATTTTCTCGTCCTCCATGTGCACTTCCTGAGTATATCCTTCCCTCTCCTATCGGAAATCTGTGCGCGTAAAACTCATGTCTGCGTGTGTCTATCGGTGGTCCGCTGTGACTTCGAATAGTAGCTTTCTGTCCGATTTGGCTCCTGATATCATAATTTCGTTTTCTCTTCATCTTGGCTGGGAAATTACCGCCCAACGCTTATCCAAACTGTTCGCCTTCACAAAGTTCTTTCTGATTAATGTCCTCCTCACCGGTTCTAAACTCTGTTTGGAATTCTACCTCGCGGTCATTCCATAGAATTTCCTTAATGTCACGTGTGTCTTCCATTTCGCTATCGTTGCTACAACTTTTCTGCTGAGTCACTGTGGAACAACTCTCGCCATTCATACAACGCCTGCACCCCTCGTAAATCTCGGCGCCTCGACTCTCAGCCAAGTCGGTGTCCTCATTCATACACTGTTCCACGTTTCGGCGACCGCCCAAGGATAGCGTCCCTCCACGAACCACCTACTGCCACAGATTTAGGAGACGAAATTCGGCTAGTTGTTTGAAGATTTTCGGGAATCGTTATTTGAAGAATGACTGACAATTTGTTAGAAGGTTTGTAAGATGACCTGTACCATACGTACAACTCGTCCGTTAGTGATATGCGGAAGCTCGATTCAGTTAACTTCAGACTCATATCAAAATATTCTGGAAAGTAATGAATCAGAAACACACTGAATTTATTCTTTATTAGTGTGTATCAATTGCATAAAGACTACTGCAGACTACAGATAGGAGAAATCTTGATTTAACTCACACGCAATATTACAAATCTTTTATGAATATTTTAACTAAAAATCATTAAGCTATGAATGGCATGAACAAATGTCTAAACATAGGTCCTTAATCCGTCTCATACGTAATATTATAATTTTCCGAATTAGATGATATAGTTGCCGACTGGTTCTAGAAAAATTTGAGTCTCATTTTGTGTAGGTATCTGATTCATACGATTATTGTAGGTGGTGACTTCAGTTTACTCTCGATAAATTGATGGAAAAACGTGTTTAAAGTAGATGGTAGGAATAAAACATCATCTGAAATCTTAAGGAAATGCTTTATCCGAAACTCATTTTTAACGATTAATTTTGATGAATCCAAGATGGCCGCCGAGTGAGATCACAGGTATTTTCTTCGTCCGCTAAAATAACTTATTTAAGAGGAAATAGTGCCAAGTTTAAATATTCTTTGTTTTTATTACTTGCTGTAGTGTCCGTTCTTGTCACACAACTGAATATTAGCGTCCAAGCAGAGCTTGTTTTTGGAAAAACTTGTTCTTTAGCTGAGGTCCCGATAATCGCGACATAACCCGTAATTTTGCGTGACATAAACACAACAAATTCTATTCAAGTTTTCTTGATAGTGCAAAAATCGTTTAAAAAAGACAGCTACTAGTTTCATCAGTGTCTATTGTCGCAATAAAAGTGTAATTAAACATTTCTAAATCGTATTTAACTAACACATTTCGTATTGTTTACTAGTTAGATAGACGCGATCCAGGTCTAAATTTTCCGAGTTATAAACGTTTAAAAACCTGACCAAACGCGCCTGATAACTTAAATTCTCTAAAAGCAAAGTAATTACAAATTCATTCTTCTGTTTTTGCATCTCTAAATCAGTAGAAAAACAACAACCACCGCACATAAGATCTTTGTGTCTTTTTTTTGCTTGCAGACATACAATCTCGCGACCTTGACAAATTTAAAACATTCTTTAAACTTAACTATTCTTTCGAAACTGACCATGAGTGAGAAATGTGGGAGCTGTTATAGGGTAGTGAGTAGAGGGATTTGTTGCCAAACTTGTAGGAAATATTTTCACTGGGGGGGAGGCAGTGGGGAGAATGTTGGGAGAACAGAAGAGGCTCTCTCCTGGAACTGCAGAGTATGCAGTAGGAACATTTTGATTGGGGAGCAGGAAAGGAAAATCTGTGCCCTTCAGGCACAGTTGGAGGAAGCAAGGAAGGAACTGATAAGGATCAAGGGAAATAGGGGGGAGGAGGGTGGTTGGGAACTGGCAGCTGGTAGGAGGATAGGAAGAAAGAGAACGCGATCTGATAGTTTTATCATCAACACCAAAAACAGGTATCTGCCACTGCCAGAGTTAAGTGGAGAAGAGCCTCAGGTAGAACGAGGAGCAGGAAATGTGCAGCACACTTCAACTGAGGCCAAGAAGCCTAGGAATGTACAAAGTGTTAGGAAGAAGAAAGTGCTGCTGCTAGGTAGTAGCCATGGGCGAGGTGTAGGCCCTCAGTTACAGGAAAGTTTAGGGGCAGCGTACCAGGCCACCAGTATCTTCAAACCAAATGCAGGGCTAAGTCATGTGATAGAGGACCTAGGGTCTTTATGTAAGGATTTTACAAAAGACGACCATGTAGTGATAGTGGGTGGGGCGGGAAACAGTTTGGACAGGGATGGGGCATATGAAATAGGTGGTGACCTGGACAAGATAGCTTCCCTGACTCAAGGCACCAATGTACACTTTGTTGAGCTGTTCCGGCGTCATGATCAGCCACGCCTTGATGGAGCTGTGAGGCGAATCAATGTGGGGCTGGGGATGGCTCTGAGGACGGCCAACTTTGCTCATGTTTCTCTGGTGCCCGTCGGGACTATCAACAGATGGGGTTTCACTAGGCATGGCCTACACCTAAACAGGACTGGGAAGTGAAGATTGGTACAGCTGATTCATGAAAGTATAGGGGGTGGATCTCGGGCCACACATGGTCAAATACCTGTTGTCATAGGTAGGAAAAGTAGGTCTTTTTTAGGATAAATCCAGACAACAGGTTCCCCTGCCTAAAGAGTATCTCTAGCAGTTCAAAAAATACTGAAACAATCACTCACAAGACAGATTATAACACTTCAAAAATCACACATACCAGATGTCACAAAGAAAAACAAACCATCGGAAAGAGTAACATGGGGCATTTCACAGACTTAACAATCCTCCATCAAAACATGCAATCAATAAAAAATAAAATACAAGCATTAGAAGTTGAGCTCCAATCTTTGAACTGCACAGTAGTTTGTATTACTGAGCACTGGTGTAGAGACACAGAAATCCAACATGTAGTATTATCATTGTATGAAAGGGCAAACTCTTACTGCAAAACTACTTCAAGGGGTGGAGGATCATGCATTTATATCAGAAAAGGAACACAGTTCAAATCTAGACATGACCTCAGTACAGTAAGTGAAGACAAACACATTGAAATATCAGCTATTGAATTATCAGGGCTCGATATCACCAAGAAATTAATCATTTTGTGTGTGTATAGATCTCCCAGTGGTAGTGTGGACACTTTTTTCAATAAATTAACAGAAGTTCTAGATAAAGTCTCAAGTACAAAGGTCAACATAATTCTGTGTGGGGACATAAACATCAACACTAATATCATAAATGAATCCAGCAGCACCTTCATAAATATCCTTCAAAGTTTTGGCATGTCCCTATTGGTCAATAGTGCAACAAGGGTTACTACAATGACTGCATCAGTAATTGACCATGTGGCCACAAATATAGACAGGGAAAAATGTGATGTAGCTGTAAAAGATCTCGGACTATCAGACCATCTCTGTCAAATAACAACAGTAAAATCAGGCATCGAATCATTCCATAAACTACAAGCCTATAAACGACATCTATCAGAAATCAAAATAAAAGATTTTTCAAAAGAACTAGAAAAACAAAGCTGGGATGAAGTGTATAAGGAAACCAATGTGAATATGAAATTCTCCAAATTCTCCACATTGTTTAAATTGAACTTTGAAACAGCATTTCCAAAAGTATGCATGACTGTATCAACATCTCACAAAAACAGATGGATAACAGCAGGTATTAAGAAGTCCTCCCAAACACTTAAGCACCTCAGTTCCATGAAAAAGATTCACAATGATCCAGAATTCTTAAATTTCTATCATAGATACAAAAAGATTTATAGGAAGGTGCTGATTGCTGCAAAAAAGTCATTTAATGACAAAATAATATATAATGCAGAGAATAAAAGCAAAGCAGTCTGGGATGTTATAAAAAAGGAAACGGGGAGAGGCAAACAAACGCAGAATAACATACTGCTAAGGGAGGAGGATAAGGTAATAAATGATCCACAACACTTAGCAAACTATGTAAACGAGCATTTTTCAAGTATTGCAGAGAAGTTACAGCAAAAATTCCCCAAAACAAATATAACACCTGCAAAAATTGTTGCACTAGATACAATGATGTTACTTCCAACCACAGAGAATGAAGTCAATAAAACTGTTCAAAAGCTAAAAAATAAAAAGTCAGAAGGCTTAGATGATGTACCAATGTGTGTACTGAAACAATGCATAGGGATTATACAAGGCCCATTAACAAATATAATAAATGAATCCTTTACATCAGGGACATTTCCAGAGCAGCTAAAACAGGCAAGAGTTGTACCTTTGCTTAAGAAAGGTAATGCAGAAGACATAGAAAATTACCGGCCCATTTCCCTGCTGTCAGCATTCTCAAAAATAATAGAAGCAATTATGAAAGACAGATTAATGAATTATATGAATAAATACAATCTTTTAAGCAAATCACAGTTTGGTTTTCGAAGTGGCAAAAATACGGAGTCAGCCATAGTAGAATTCACAAAAGTTGTACTTAATGCTCTTGATAAAGATGAGTGTGTCACAGGCATATTTTTGGATCTTTCTAAGGGTTTTGATACAGTCGACCACAAGATTCTAGTAAATAAATTAGAAGCATTAGGAATAAGAGGGGTAGCTAATGACTGGTTTCGATCATACCTAACAGATAGGGTACAAAGAGTAGAGATAACACATACTTCAAATAGATCTAAGCATTTAGTAAAATACTTATCAGAACCAAAACATATTAATATAGGGGTTCCACAAGGTAGCATATTAGGACCAATACTATTCCTGATATACATCAATGACTTTCCCAGTAGTGTTACTCATGGTGAGAAAATTCTCTTCGCTGATGACAGCAACATTGTAGTCACTGAGAGAACAAGAGAACTCCTTACCGAGAAAGCAAATGAAACTCTCAAGGAAGTTTACGATTAGTCAATAAGCAACAAATTGACATTAAACATAAAGAAAACTAATGCCATGAACTTCAGTTTGAAGAGGAAAAATGACAATGTTAAATTAAATGTAGATGGCACCTCTATAGACTGTGTAACAAATGCAAAATTTCTAGGAATGAATATTGACTCTCAGCTGAAGTGGTGCGAACACACAAAGGTACTTGCAAACAGAATGTCATCAGCATGTTATGCCCTTAGAATTCTATCATCTGTGTGTAACATGCAGTGTCTTTTAGTTACATATTATTCATATGTACACTCAATTCTTAGCTATGGCATTCTTTTTTGGGGAACAAATCCACAAAATATGAACACAATTTTCAAACTCCAGAAAAGAGCCATAAGAATAATAACCAGAAATAGTAGTCAAGCTCATTGTAAAGATCTGTTGAAAACACTGGGAATTTTAACTGCTCCATGTGAACACATTTACCAGTCAGTTGTACACATCAAAAGTAACATGGCAATTACTGCACAAACAGCTCTGTCCATGACCATGCAACAAGAGATAGACTCAACTTACATTTACCAAGAAAAAATAAACATAAAACTCAAAACAGCATTTTCTACCAAGGAATAAAACTGTACAATAAATTACCAAAAGAGATTAAAGAAATTTCAAAAATACACTTATTTAAGAAGGCAGCTAAAAAGTACCTGTTATGCAATACATTTTATACATTGAAGGATTACTTAGATAAAGCAGAGTAGGGGTTTGATAAAAAAAATGTTATACAAACAAATAATAATAATAATGATGATTATAAAACATCCAATATTCCACATAACACCTTCACTTTATTATTTTTCTTCTTTTTTCCTTTCTAGAGACACTCTCTACTCAAGCTATGCATAGCACAATACTAACACCTCTTCCTCTTTCTGAGCTCAACATCTCACTCATTATGAAGGGATGCTGACTCAGTTTTTCAGGATAGCAAATGGGAACTTGCAGTACAGAAAATGGCCCAAGGATCACCTGTGTGTGTGTGTGTGTGTGTGTGTGTGTGTGTGTGTGTGTGTGTGTGTGTGTGTGTATGTAGTGAGTGAAGTGTTATGAAACAATGTGTGTATAGTGTGTGCAGTGACTGATAGTGAAATATGAGTGAATAGTGTGGCATTACATTATTTAATGAGTTATTTGTAAATAAATTATTGTATACCAGGAGTAAAATCTAATGATTGTCTCCAACTAGAAGTCTGTAAATATATGTGTATACGAATTAGCTTATTGTAAATTGATCTAAGCTTGTAAATACTTAGACATGTCCTATATCCTTGTAAAAAGAGATCTACGGATGAATAAAACTACTACTACTACTACTACTACTACTAATTCAGGAGTCCACACGAATTGTAATAGTTTGTCATAACACACTATACTCCTTTGGAATAAACAATTCAGAGAAAATAGACAGTGTCATGACGAGTACAGAACTTAGTGACCACAAGATCGTTGTTGTAAAACTGTATACTGTAGGAGCAAAATCTGCAAAAAATAAACGAAGATACATGTATTTAAAACATCAGATCAATTTTCATTTGACCTCTCCCTAATAGAAATTCTCCTTTCCTTCAGTAC
Source organism: Schistocerca gregaria (assembly GCF_023897955.1). Lineage (NCBI taxonomy): Eukaryota > Metazoa > Arthropoda > Insecta > Orthoptera > Acrididae > Schistocerca > Schistocerca gregaria. The sequence continues at coordinate 348,410,445 of NC_064931.1, forward strand.
TGACTACGTAATCCTCGCCCAAATTTTGCTCAAAGTACAAAAAAAAAATGCGCTGGTGGCAGTTGAGAGTTTTACACCAAGTAAATTAATAAGAGATAGGACAAATTTCCTCAGTACACCAGAGACATTAACCCACTGTTGAAGAAGCAACGAGAAATCCTTGCCAGATTTAAAAGAACGTGAAATATCCAGGGCTGGCAACGGTTTACAGATAATAAAAACTAAGTTTGAACTTTAAGGCAAGATGCTTTTAATAGTTTCCAGAATGGCACACACTGTGGAAACTTGGTAGGGAACACAAAGAGATTCTGCCAGTAAGTTAAGTATGCCAGCGATAAAACATAATCATTACCTTCATGTGTGATACCAACGGTAATATTACCGACGTCAGCACCACTAAAGCGGAGTTACTAATAACAGTATTCCGATGTATTTACGCACAATCAGTACACATTCAGAAAATATCAATCTTGTGAAACAAAATTGACTCTTTATTCACGCGAAGTAATGACGGGTATTTCATGTTGATTCTGTTTTTCTAGATTTCCAGAAGCCTTTCAGCATCATTCCTCATAAACTGCTCCCAATAGAATTTTGTTTCTGTGGAGAATCGTCTCGGCCGTGAGACTGCGATCGTCATTTCCTATCAGAAAGGTCACAGTTCATAGTAATTGACGAGTAGTCTTCAAATGAAACGGAAGTGTGCTGTTGTGTTCTATAAGGAAGGAATTGTTGTGGGACCTCTGCTGTTCCTAATTTAGGAGACAATCTGAGCAGCCCTCTTGGACCATTTGCAGATGGTTCTGGCATTTATCGTATAGGAAAGTCATCAGAATATCAAAACGAATTTCAGAGTAATTTATACAACGTATCTGCATAGCGCAAAAGTGGCCATTTATCGTGAAGAAGGAAAAGAAGTGTGAAGTTTACAATATGAGTAGTACAAAATTGTGTCAAATTTCAGTGTGAAGTTCACAATATGAGTAGTAAAAAATTGTGTCAAATTTCGGCTGCACAATAAATAACAAAGAATTTAGAGGCTTTTGGTTCAACTAAATACCTAGGGATTACAATTACGAACAATTTAAATGTCCTCTGTCACATATAAACTACTGTAGATAAGGCAAACCAAGGACTGAGTGTTACTGGTAGAACACTCAGAAGATGAAACAAACCTACTGAAATAATTTAGAGGCAGGATTCGAACTTGCGACCGTAGCAGTCGCGCGGCTCCGGACTGTGCACCTAGAACCGCGAGACCACCGTGGCCGGCTATGAAAATATTAACACAATAATTTCATACATCTGAAGGTGGGATTTGAAAATTCCGAAACCGGTCGTGGTTTGAATAAATAATTAGTACAACTTCGGCCCATATGTTGCCGATTTCTTATTTCTTTTACTTTGAGTCCCTTTTAAAGTTAGTATTTTATTCTTAAAAAGATTTCCATCCTTTACTTCAGATTCACTGCTTTTCTTTCTTTCTAGTTGACTATATTTCATTTTTCCTCCAGAAACACAGAAATATTTCTTCCGTTTAGCCAGTTCTCATTCATTCGGTAAAGGTGTCCAAAAAAGATAAATCTTCGCTTAGCCATTACTTCTGATGTTTTATCTATATTTCTGTAGATCACCTCATTACTTCTCATTTTACAACTACCTGTAGTTTGTATTACACCTATTATTTTTTAATTATCCGTCTTTGAAGTACCTACGTTCTCCCTAGCGTATATTTCATCGTTGGGCATTCTCATAAGAACAAAACGTTATGGCAGTGCAACTGTGGCGTAGTGTTTTAGTTTTGTCTTCGGCGTATGTATCGCCTCTTGTAAAATTTTTTGTCAAACTATATGATCTTTCCGATTTGTTAAGTGTTACAGCTATTCCATATTTTTCTAGTCAATTATCCAGAATAATTTATCCTAGTTTTTTAAATTTCTTTACACCTATTTTTAGCTATTTGTGTTTCTATGAATTCTGACAGTAATTTTTAATATTTGCTATGAATTTTGTATTTACAGATAAAATTTTGTACTCTACCTCTTCTGTTATTTTCTTCAGAAGATTTATTTGAAAAAGTTCTTCTGTCAGATTTTCCGAAAGCACTGCAAAATCGTGTGCTAAAGCCAAGTAGTTTACCTTAGTTCTACTTGTTTTCCTCCCAGAATTATTTGTTCAAATTGGTGATATTTATCTCCTACTTTTTCTTGAACACAGTTGAACGCTAAAGATGACAAACTATCCCCTTGTCTAATACCAGTTTTATGTTTTTATATAAACTCTTATACTGTTATGTTAATTACTAAACAAGATCATAATGTTAGTTTTAGATAAAGAAGTAAATGCTATACTTTTATATTATTCTCAACTATGCACAAAGCCACTGGGAGCGTTTCTTTGCGGGGACCGCGAGTGACGGAAGAGAAGTGAGAGAAGCAGGCAGAAGTTTGCCAGAGTTTGAGGCTCGCTATTATGTGTGTTTAAGATATGGACAGATTTAGCAGCCAGCAGATACTGTTCGGTGCTGTCCGGAGGAGGAGGAAGTTGCATTGCGTTCCACTTGCCACTACCGTCGTAAGTGACGCTGCTGCTGCCGGTTTGAAGACTTCACCCATGATTACTAGCTAACTCAGCTCGAAACGATTAGACTGTGAGGATTATATGGCTACCAGCATCGAAAGTGAAGATGGCATCCATTTGCTGGGCCACAGAAAATAATGGACGGCCACCGTCTTGTGAAAGGCTCCTATAGTTACAAAAATTTACTGGAAGAACATGATATTCACTGAACTTAACACTGTAGCGATGGCAAGGAATTACATTTACATAAGCTACTAATTTTAATGGGATTTCCTCATTTACAAAACATATGTGAGATCGTGATATTTCATTTCCCTAAATCGTTGCAAATTACTGACACTGCCTATCAGAAACTTCCTTGTAGAAGATTTAGCGGGGAACGATATCGGAGAAAGTAGGGGGCTGCTTGGCATCATCTCGCCAAAATCAGGGCTGTGAAGACATCGCAAGTGAGACTATCTACAGCTGTGATGAGCATAATTGCAAACAGTACCCCCATCTTCCTTAAATACCTTTGACTTGGTTAATTCTACCACTGTTGTGGCTTGATGCTGCAATATTGATTACTGATTTCATTCAGTAATATTTCAGTTGTAAAATTAATAAGGAAATTATTTCTCATTTCATCCGTGTATATGTGGCCTTACCTTCTTCCATGAAATTAAGAGTAGCCTTTCAGCATTGTTGGCCACTTCATTGTGTTGAGAGCTCAAGTTAACGTGGGGTGGTTAGACAAATGTAGCAAGTTTTTCTTTGTGACCACACTTGAGCAAGAGTGGAGGAGAATAGAAAGAGTGCCATTGGAGGAGGTCGCGTTTACAGTCTCACGCAGCGAGAAGAGAGAGTGCCAGCTGACCACATAGAATACGCTTCTCTGTCATCAGTAGTTTTTGCTTTGAACATGCAAATATTACTGTACTATATCTGACAATATATCACAACTAAGACTAAATCCAATAGCTAAACCACTGTTGCAAACTAAACGAAAACACAGTTTACGTGACAACTAGTGATTGGTGCATTATAGGGCACGATTTAAATATCAATAAACCTGTTGGACGTACCAACTGGAATAATATTGCTCTGACATTATGAGACAACTGATTCAAAATCCTTAGAAAGAAGATTTTTCGAGGTTGTCTCAGATTATGTCGACTCCAGTGAGATGTCAAAATTAAACTCCATTACATTTCGCACGTAAAGCACATATTAAATAGTACCTATAAATCAATCATAAATTCACTGTTGCATAATTTCTATGTCGTGTCAGCCATCCAGAAACTTTGCGAAGATGGCGGAAAGCACATGTGTCAAATTACAAAGAGTGAAGATCTGCTTAGGTAACTTAATGCAATAAATTCCTTGAATATGTTCACGCCTAAAAATTATACCACCTATCTACTACTACTGCGAAGAGAAACGATTTTATTAATATGTTACAGTATAGTAGCACTATCTAGCATGGATCATACCTTGTCATTTGGAATAATATAAATTGTTAGTAGTCGTGTACACATCGAAATGTAGTGTTGATCGATTAACTGCCGTCATAGCTGCTTTCACTACATTAGATCGACGCCTGCAACAGCAACCATTAAGCGGCACAGGACTTAACATCAAAATTAAGGTTTGATTGTACCATGACCTGTGACTACTAATCATTCTTGCATAAAAATGAACAACACAACACCATTATTGATAGTTCCAAGAGTAATATTGTTATTTACTTGAAGAAATGCCTTTCATTTGATTAGTTCTGTCATTGAAGTATAGCTAACGGCTCATCAGAGTATATCACAGACTACACTGCCTTTATTACCCTGATTCAAACAATACAGGTCTTGTAAAATTTAAATTTCTCCGAGCGTATCAAATATACAAACAGCTTGCCGGAATGCAGCTGTGCGATGTCTTCGACAACCACAAGTATTTTACGAGGTAAACATTGCGTCATCTTCGAGGCACAAATGCTACAAGAGAGTGTTGCGCAAGAAAATATAAACCTTTGGTAGGCGTAGCTACGCCTACCTAGAACTGCAATAACGCACATGCAGAAAGGCAACACACACGCGCAACTAGAGCCACCACACAAGAAAAGGTGACCAACGTCAGAAATTTTCCTGCACACGTCGCCACTTTTGCGCTATGCAGATACATTGTATAAATTACTCTGAAATTCGTTTTGATATTCTGATGACTTTACTATACGATAAATGCCAGAACCATCTGCAAGAAATATACAAAGCAATTAATAATGATGCGCACAAAACATTTGGTTCGATAAAAAAATAAAGGGAAAATATGGTGGAATGCAAAGAAGCCATAGCATACAGAGCTAAACAATGGGAAGAATGGCATGCTCAAAGAAAATTGAAGACTATGTTCAATTTTAACAACAAAGAAAGGAAACAGCGAGGTTAAACAGAAATACCAAACTGTTGTTGTTGTTGTTGTCTTCAGTCCTGAGACTGGTTTGATACAGGTCTCCATGCTACTCTATCCTGTGCAAGCTTCTTCATCTCCCAGTACCTACTGCAACCTACATCCTTCTGAATCTGCTTAGTGTATTCATCTCTTGGTCTCCCTCTACGATTTTTACCCTCCACGCTGCCCTCCAATGCTAAGTTTGTGATCCCTTGATGCCTCAAAACATGTACTACCAACCGATCCCTTCTTCTAGTCAAGTTGTGCCACAAACTTCTCTTCTCCCCAATCCTATTCAATACCTCCTCATTAGTTACGTGATCTACCCATCTAATCTTCAGCATTCTTCTGTAGCACCACATTTCTAAACCTTATATTCTCTTCTTGTCCAAACTAGTTATCGTCCATGTTTCACTTCCATACATAGCTACACTCCAAATAAATACTTTCAGAAACGACTTCCTGATACATAAATCTATATTCGATGTTAACAAATTTCTCTTCTTCAGAAACGCTTTCCTTGCCATTGCCAGTCTACATTTTATATCCTCTCTACTTCGACCATCATCAGTTATTTCACTTCCTAAATAGCAAAACTCCTTTACTACTTTAAGTGTCTCATTTCCTAATCTAAATCCCTCAGCATCACCCGATTTAATTTGACTACATTCCATTATCCTTGTTTTGCTTTTGTTGATGTTCATCTTATATCCTCTTTTCAAGACATTGTCCATTCCGTTCAACTGCTCTTCCAAGTCCTTTGCCGTCTCTCACATAATTACATTGTCATCAGCGAACCTCAAAGTTTTTACTTCTTCTCAATGAATTTTAATACCTACTCCAAATTTTTCTTTTGTTTCCTTCACTGCTTGCTCAATATACAGATTGAATAACGTCGGGGAGAGGCTACAACCCTGTCTCACTCCTTTCCCAACCACTGCTTCCCTTTCATGCCCCTCGACTCTAATAACTGCCATCTGGTTTCTGTACAAATTGTAAATAGCCTTTCGCTCCCTGTATTTTACCCCTGCCACCTTCAGAATTTGAAAGAGATTATTCCAGTCAACATTGTCAAAAGGTTTCTCTAAGTCTACAAATGCTAGAAACGTAGGTTTGCCTTTTCTTAATCTTTCTTCTAAGATAAGTCGTAAGGTCAGTATTGCCTCACGTGTTCCAACATTTCTACGGAATCCAAACTGATCCTCCCCGAGGTCCGCATCTACCAGTTTTTCCATTCGTCTGTAAAGAATTTGCGTTAGTATTTTGCAGCTGTGACTTATTAAAATGATAGTTGGGTAATTTTCACATCTGTCAGCACCTGCTTTCTTTGGGATTGGAATTATTATAATCTTCTTGATGTCTGAGGGTATTTCACCTGTCTCATACATCTTGCTCACCAGCTGGTAGAGTTTTGTCATGACTGGCTCTCCCAAGGCTGTCAGTAGTTCTAATGGAATGTTGTCTACTCCGGGGGCCTTGTTTCGACTCAGGTCTTTCAGTGCTCTGTCAAACTCTTTCAAACTCTTCACGCAGTATCGTATATCCCATTTCATCATCATCTACATCCTCTTCCATTTCCATAATATTGTCCTCAAGTACATCGCCCTGGTATAGATCCTCTATATACTCCTTCCACCTTTCTGCTTTTCCTTCTTTGCTTAGAATTGGGTTTCCATCTGAGCTCTTGATGTTCATACAAGTGGTTCTCTTATTTCCAAAGGGCTCTTTAATTTTCCTGTAGGCAGTATCTATTTTACCCCTAGTGAAATAAGCCTCTACATCCTTACATTTGTCCTCCAGCTATCCCTGCTTAGCCATTTTGCACTTCCTGTCGATCTCATTTTTAAGACGTCTGTATTCCTTTTTGCCTGCTTCATTTACTGCATTTTTATATTTTCTCCTTTCATCAATTAAATTCAATAGTTCTTCTGTTACCCAAGGATTTCTACTAGCCCTCGTCTTTTTCCCTACTTTATCCTCTGCTGCCTTCACTACTTCATCCCTCAAAGCCACCCATTCTTCTTCTACTGTATTTCTATCCCCCATTCCTGTCAATTGCTCCCTTATGCTCTCCTGAAAATCTGTACAACCTCTGGTTCTTTCAGTTTATCTAGCTCCCATCTCCTTAAATTTCCCACATTTTTGCAGTTTCTTCAGTTTTAATCTACAGGTCATAACCAATAGATTGTGGTCAGAGTCCACATCTGCCCCTGGAAATGTGTTACAATTTAAAACCTGGTTCCTAAATCTCTGTCTTACCATTATATAATCTATCTGATACCTTTTAGTATCTCCAGGATTCTTCCATGTATACAACCTTCTTTTATGATTCTTGAACCAAGTGTTAGCTATGATTAAGCTATGCTCTGTGCAAAATTCTACCAGACGGCTTCCTCTTTCATTTCTTAGCCGCAATCCATATTCACCTACTATGTTTCCTTCTCTCCCTTTTCCTACTGACGAATTCCAGTCACCCATGACTATTAAATTTTCGTCTCCCTTCACTACCTGAATAATTTCTTTTATCTCATCATACATTTCATCAATTTCTTCATCATCTGCAGAGCTAGTCGGCAAATAAACTTGTACTGTTGTAGTAGGCATGGGCTTTGTGTCTATCTTGGCCACAATAATGCGTTCACTATGCTGTTTGTAGTAGCTTACCAGCACTCCTATTTTTTATTCATTATTAAACCTACTCCTGCATTACCCCTATTTGATTTAGTATTTGTAACCCTGTATTCACCTGACCAAAAGTCTTGTTCCTCCTGCCACCGAACTTCACTAATTCCCACTATATCTAACTTTAACCTATCCATTTCCCCTTTTAAATTTTCTAACCTACCTGCCCGATTAAGGGATCTGACATTCCACGCTCTGATACGTAGAACGCCAGTTTTCTTTCTCCTGATAACGACGTCCTCCTGAGTAGTCCCCGCCCGGAGATCCGAATGGGGGACTATTTTACCTCCGGAATATTTTACCCAAGAGGACATCATCATCATTTAATCATACAGTAAAGCTGCATGTCCTCGGGAAAAATTATGGCTGTAGTTTCTCCTTGCTTTCAGCCGTTCGCAGTACCAGCACAGCAAGGCCGTTTTGGTTAATGTTGCAAGGCCAGATCAGTCAATTATCCAGACTGTTGCCCCTGCAACTACTGAATAGGCTGCTGCCCCCCTTCAGGAACCACATGTTTGTCTGGCCTCTCAACAGATACCCCTCCATTGTGGTTGCACCTACGTTACGGCCATCTGTATCGCTGAGGCACGCAAGCCTCCCCACGAGCGGCAAGATCCATGGTTCATGGGGGGATTACCAAACTAGCAATTAAAAAGAAAAAACTTTCGGAAATAGACAAAAAGTTTGTGAAAAGTAATACCTGTGGCTTTTATCAAACTTTTAAGAACGAAGCGGTAATGAAACGCCGGAAATGCATAGCCTCCTATTTCTATCTATTGTACTATACATTTTTTCCTTATTTTGTTACCTGAAGATATGACGTTTTTGTCTCTTTATATATGGTATTATTTTACTGTTTGTATATATATATTTATGCACTTATGTCATGCATAATTGGTGTGTTTTGTAAATATTATTTGTATTTTTACGCTGAGTCTTGCTTGGTAAAACTATGCTATCGAACGATTACATCGATAGGTCGTGTGGAGAACCATAGTGTTTACGATCTTTGGTAGTGTTAACTCTGCCGCGTGGAGTGCAAGCAGAGAGAGTCTGGCTGGAGTAGGGCAGTGGAGCAGATGTGTTGTGTGACACTCCCACGAGTTGCCCTGCTTTCGGGGTTTGGCAGCATGTAATTGTTCTCCACATGTTATGATAGTTCCTGACAGGGTGTCGCGGATGGGAAGTGTTAGCTGGAGCGCATCAAGAGCCCGCTTCGCCTGGTGACCATGTCGAGAAGAAGGCGCGCCAACATCCAGCTTCTGCAACAGCGACAGCCGACAATGAGTGACTGTCGCCACCTCCCCGATCGATGACTGCAAATCTTCAATCAACCAACAAGGAAGACTAAAAGCACGTAAAGTTTTAGAACTGTATGGCAGACCTCAGCTTTTAAAATTGTACAATTTGCCTCCCAAAATTACAGCAATATAGCATGAACCTTTGTCGCTCATTGTCCCAATTGCATTACCAAGCAGGGTCCCTTCCTTTTCCGGAATGAACTCGAGTGTTGTTGAAATTCAAACGCCAGCATTAAAGTAATATCATTCGATTTCACTGCTTTAATTTCAAAGTTCAGTTAAAGTATTCATAGCTGGCTACAATAGTTAGATTACACAAGCTGAAATTAAGAGTCCGAGTTTTGTTACCATATTTTAGCTTACCTTTGACTGCAGCTCAGCTTGGTACGTACTAAATTTTACTGTTGTTAATTGTTCAGAATCATTTAATTCAAGTTCAAAGTTAAATCTCTTATTTCTAAATTGCGTAGATTCAAGTAGCTTTTGAAATGATTGTTGAGGTAGCCCAAGACTAACCTTATTTTATTGAATTTTGTGGTGCTTCAGAAACAAAGTTTCCTATTAATTTCAGTCACTCAATTAACTTTCAATTTTCCGGTTTTATTAATTCTTTTGCTGAATTAAGTCAGAGTGTAGCATAATTTATTACTGCTGACAAACATACAGTTTTCACACAACACGTCTCAACCTTCAGTTGCCACGCTTTTAGTGCTAATTATATGTGCATTAATTTTTCATTTTCAGTTATTATAGTAGTTGTCCATAAGACTGGCGACCGTAATTTTCCCAAAATCTCAAATATCTTATTAACGCCAATTAATTGTTAACGTAACGACCGCACATTTACTTTCTTTATTAATTTTACGCTTTTCTCAAAATTTATTTCCACCAATTTCATTTTCCTTTCATTTAGATGTAACCCTTTCCTTCCTCTTTACCGACAAATTAACTTCGGTGACGATTGCTTTTTCCAAATTTCCATTAGGTGCACGCGGTCTAATTTTTCACTGTCATTAAGGTCGATAAGTGAGGGGGAGGTTACAGTAACACCGGTTCCTGTCGGATCACCGAAGTTAAGCGCTGTCGGGCTAGGATAGTACTGTTATGGGTGACCATCCGGTGTGCCGAGCGCTGTTGGCAAGCAATGTGCACTCAAACCTTGTGAGGCAAACTGAGGAGCTACTTGATTGAGAAGTAGCCTCTCCGATCCCGGAAAATGACATACCGCCGAGAGAGCGGTGTGCTGACCCCATGCCCCTCCATATCCGCATCCGGTGACGCCTATGGGCCGAAGATGACATTGCGGCCGGTCGGTTCCATTGGGCGTTAGTTTAAGAATGAATTAAAGGGGTACCAAACACCAAATGTCTGTTTCAAATATGTAAACGGAGGAATTGATTTAAACAATACCCAAAATGTGAAACAGAAGGAAGATATTTTCATCAGCTTCTAAACTGTGCTGGACCAAGTCATAAATTGGAATTTTCAAATGTTAATGAAAATTTTAAGGACGATTTACCAAAAAATATAGCAGAAATTGAAGAAGTAATTAAAACCCTCAAAGCTAGTTAAGAAAATACTATTGCAACTGAAATTCTGAAGTGGTCCCTGTCAAATATTGCAAATGAGCTAAATTTACCCTTTGAAGAAATCTGTAAAACAGAAAAAATTCCTGAGCAATGGAAAGTCACCTTGATACATCCACTTCACAAGAAACTGACATACCGCCGAGAGAGCGGTGTGCTGACCCCATGCCCCTCCATATCCGCAAGAAAGGTAATAAATAGGATATAAACAACGACAGAGGAATCTCTTTGCTGCCAGTAGTGTATAAAGTATTTTCCAATATTTTGTTAAGCAAAATAAAAACAACACGAGGCAGTCATTTAGGTGAACATCACAGTGGTTATAGGAATAAAGGTCATGTTCAGAACAAATATTTTATTTCAAGTCAGTAATTCGCCACAGATTACTTAATTTAAAATACGTTGTACTTAGGCTCGTTAATTACAAAAGGCTTTTGATTCCGTTTATAGAGAAACTAAAGATAAAAAAAATTCGAGAATTTGGCGTAAGGTCTAAGCTGGTAAACCTAGTCGAAAACACAGATACTGTCTGTAAATTAAATTTATGGGACAAATTTCACAAACTCTCAAAACGAAAACAGGTGTTTGACATGCTGATGGCATATCCCAATTCTTTTTAATAGTGTGTTAAAGGCCTCCCCCGTCGGAGGTTCGAGTCCTCCCTCGAGCATGGGTGTGTGTGTTGTCCTTAGCGTAAGTCAGTTTAAGGTGGACTAGTAGTCTGTAAGCTTAGGGACCGATGACCTCAGCAGTTTGGTCAGAAAAAAGGTACTGTGTTGGAGAAAACAGTGAGAATTTGTAGCGAAAACCTTATTGAACTGAACATTTCGCCTCTAAGGTTAGGAAAGAGGAGGCAAAAAGATGAAAATAATCTGACTTGAATTTCCAGATGATGTTACTATACTTTAGGAAAATGTGGTATCTGTTATAACAGAAAGAAATCTCCTGAATGCAATAGCCGGCAGAACTGGCTTAAGAACTTCTGCATAAAAAAAGAATTTCTTAGCAAACGTTAGGGATGCTTCAAAATACCTGGAATCAGATATTGGCCAAATAGACAAAAAGAGTCAAATATCTAGGGGAGATAATCCAGAACAATGCATCGGAAAAATCTGCATTAAAGGAAAGGTTGTATAAAATACGGAGAACATATAGTATCTCCGAAGACCATTACAATAAAAAGTGTGTATCCAAAAATGCAAAAATAAGACATTACAACACAGTAGTGAAGTTAGAAGGCCTATATGCAAGCGAATGTCTAGCATTAAACTACAATTTAGATAAATTAGTAGTGCTAGAGGGACGAATTATAAAGACAATATTAGGGCGTCAAAACACAGCAGAAGTTTGGAAATTACGAAGTAATGCTGAACTATATCAAAATATAGAAAATACTTTGAATGGACATTTATTTCGAGTACAAGAATGTAGATTAGCTAACAAGATTTTCAAATTTTTGTGGGGTACGAAGTTCACAGCAAGCTGGGTCAACGAAGTAAAAAGGATTTAGAAAGAAACAATATAACAGAAGACAAACAACAGGGAAGCCTTTTGGGAGAGGTACGGAAAATGGAAGCATTCCAAGGCAGGACAGCTTAAAACTCTGGTTTAAAATGATCTGAAGACAGAAAGAAAAAACAGATGAAAGAATACTGGAAGAAAAGAAGATAATAAAGAATGATGAACTGAAATTAGAAAGCGGTCCTAAGATGACAAAAAAAAATACATGCAGCCTTGTCGAGATATCGCAGTTGTTTAACATTTTATCTGAGTGTATTCCTTTAAGTTGTTTGAATGCATGTCTGACTCCTGATTGCTCTTCTTGGAGTGAATTGCGCAGAAAGTGTTCTGATATTTTACACGAGGAGCTACATTACTACTTTAGGAACGAAAACTCAATGCGCATTAATTTTTTTGTAACATTTACAAACGAGGTAAGCAATTAATATTTAATCTGATGACAAAGATTTATCGTAACATTACAGTCGTTAAATATTATCTATATAATAGTGCCTAGCACTTATTACAGGAATCTAATCAGTGATACTTTTTCTCCCACTTCTTGAAAGCTAGCCTGGACATAGCTATTTCGCCTTACTCGGCTCACGGTTTTCGGACTGATGATCTTACGTGTCGTCTGCACAAATGGAATTCATTCCGACATAATTATCCACAACGATGATGGGCGTAATTATTTGAAAATGGCAGCCACTCATTGTGCCGAAATGTTGGATTATTAATCAAAGAGCCACTGGATGAAGAACCTGTAACAGACGTCTTTAGGCAATGGTACCTAAATGTCCAGTAATGTTCCTATCTACCATGAATGACAATGTAGCATACCAGAATGGTCCCAGCCCCATAGATAACAATTACTTTTGTAGTGATCATCATCCGCTGTGATTGTACTTCTCGAACTACTCGATCACTACAAACGAGCTATTACACTGTTATTATTACTGTCATATTATCCTTATCATTTTTATTCTTTATCATTTTACAATCCTGCTGTCACGTGTAGAGTTTTATCTCTTACGTAATAGCATACATGTAAATTATTACCGCTATTTTGAGAATGTCCAATTCCACTTCAAATTTACGAGGATAACTGGCTCTGCCATTGTAAAAGATTTAAGTAATTGACAATTTACTGCGGCGCAGTCCTAAAATATCAGCAGGCTATGAGTAGCCGCTCGTTATTTAAGTCTCAAAACGAGTAATGCGCTATGAGTATGCAGTGGCAGTGCGCTACGGGGACACTCTCCACGTAATTTGGTACAAGTCGCAGTGGAAATTCTTTTCTTTCGCTTAGCTCCGTTTATATATTGTTCCATTACGTAAGCCGGTTTCCGGTATATTTTGCATAGAAACGAGCTGCAGACGCTGCAAGTGAAATTCGAGGAAGTTGTGTTAAGGGGCAAGCGGCTGGCCTGGTCGATTTCGTCTCTTAAATACACTGGCTACTTCCACCAAGCTTGTTTCCTTTACAACATCAAATTCATTTTGCATACGTAACATAGATCTCTAATTCACTTGCATTATTGGAGGATCTCTTCTGAGTTATACGCTAAAAAGTCAGTGCGAACGGGGAGAATGATAATTCTTTCTCTGTCAAAGCAAGAAATTCAGAGTCACTAGGAAGTAATTCGTGAATGACATTTCTATCTACATTGAGATATCTGTTATCTCATAACTAGAGCTGAGATATTCCCTGTATCTTAATACTAAAAACGCCTTCTAGTTGTGAGTCAACGAGCATTAACCTCACATTTAAATATATTGCCGAAAGAGTCAACCTACAGGAATTGTGAAACGAACCCTGTGATCCAGGACCGTGTGCCAAAAAGGGCGCAGATTCACCACGAGATGGGGAAACTCACAGGCGTCTATTGTCTGTTCAGGCCTAAGCGCTGTTGTGTGCTTGTGAGACATACAAGAACCTACGTCATAGGGAAACGCAGAAGAAGCCTTTTGTGGTCAAGGAGACTTTCCAGTGTTAAATATGGCTGACATAAGATCGGCCATAAAGGATAACATTTATGAAAACTATTTAATTCTGCAGAAATACAGGGAATTCGGCGACACTAATTTTAATCTGCTAACCTCCACAAATTTTCATGGTGATCCTAATAAAACTGGAATATTTGCCATATTTATAATAGTTTAGGATTTACTGTTAAAGTGAAATTAACAAAGACCTGAATGCTAAAGTCTGACCGCTCTGGTCGATCTTAATGATCGACATTTCATATAGAATAGCATTATTCAAATGACAAACGTTGTAAATATCAACTCTGTGACTTTATTTGTTTAAAATATATAGTAAATTTAAATTATCAGTATTTTCAGTTAAGCATCAGGTCATCATTTCCTCCACACAAAACACAATGAACAATGACAGCATGACACCTTACTGAATCAATAGGTAATAGAATATTTGTTGTAAAGTTTAGTGAATAATAGTTACTTTTGTTCTTCATTTATCTATCAGAAAGCACATTCGTGCAAGGCTACTGACCGTAGCATTCAAAGCTAAGAAGGAAATTGTATTGGTTTTATGTAAAAGAACTTAACGTTTATTATGTAATGAACGTTATTGTTACTTTATTTAGAACGTGAAAGTCGTCAAGCTTTGAATATTTATATATATATTAAAATGTAAAATAACGTAGAATAAGCTGTAGCCAATGAGATGTACGGCTTCAGGTAAGGGAACTGCCCTAGTTAGTTGAGCGAGGATATTCGGTGCACGGGAACCGCGGCCGGGGACGGGCAGAGGGAGTGCTGATGCGTACAGTTCGGCTGGAGACACCAAACGGTACACTTCGGATTGAGACGCGAAAGCGGACAGTCGGTCTTCAGGCAGCTACGAAGTGAAACGACTTAGAAAATTTCGCGTTGTGTGGTATCGTGGGACTTAATCTCTGAGCGGTGAACAGCCGCGAGCGTGGTGTGACCTCTAACTTTTCGTGTGGAGTATCGGACTTGTGTTTCGCGATGAGATTGTGAATTATCGAACTGTGTGAAATGGATATGCGCTCGAGTGTAAAAGTAACTCTAAATACGACCACTTTCGCTATTACTTTTCTTTCTGAATAAACATTATTCTAACCCAATCGTAACAGTGTGGCCTACATCATTTATGGGTCGTTAATTTACTTCCCGATATTATTATTACTGTAATTATCTGTTATATTAACTTTCTATTTCACAAACTTGCCATTAGCCAGCTAGTTTAACCAAAGGGTCACAAATGTCTAATTTGGGCATATAATGCAACGCGTGCGGTTCAACTTCTAGAAGAGTTTGAGCGAAGACATTTCGATGAAGGGGAACCGTATGTGGGCCCGAACATCTTTGGGGATGTTAGCTCGCATTGTGCAGTGCAATTTCTTTAACAGATGCTTGAGGCTATGGAAAAATCTTGGACAGATCCTGCTTATATTTGATCCCTTAGTGCCTCAAATTTACAGTCATCGACATGTTACTTGCTTATTACGCTATAATCTTCAGTGGAGTTGCATAACATAAAATATGAACTAAAGATATCATGATGTTTGTCCCTGTGCCACCCTCCTATCGGTACTACAAGGGAGGTTTCGTTTACCATCTGTCTTCGAATAATGTAAGTTTTTAAATCGTTGTCAGTTAAGCCTGTTTATTTATTTTGAATAAAAATATGACGTAGACCATTTGCAGAGAAGGGTAAATATTTGATATACATATCATAAAGAGAATTAAAATTTCTGCAAAGTGTCCATATTTAATGCCACTAATGTATTCGCTTTCACTGAAAAATTATTTTGACCTATCAGTTCAGGACCCTACTCGAAGTGTAAATGGCTGTAACAAATAATCCCGAGCACATCGCTATTTCTCATAAAAACAAACTGATCGTCATTTACTATACCCTCAGTTTTCTCTTCCATTCTTCTGCACATTTATTTATTTATTTTTTACACCAGCTTGGAGGAATGAGCCGTTAAGCTGTTCGTGGGATAGTACTTATTCATTCCCTATATCTTGGGGACTGTGTGGTTCATATATTTCAGAATGTCTGTTATTATGTCCCCAGACTTAATGATTCAACAAATAAACTTGAATGGTCTTTTGACTGTTACTTCCTCCAGTCCACACTTATTAAAACGTTCAGGGCCACGAATGAATAACGTGCTGAAGCAAAATGTTTCGCCCCCGTCTGTGGGGGACGTCTTAAAAGGGGTTCTAACTTTTTCGAATATCCGATGCACACCACGCGTCGCTGCTGGTGGAAGTAAAAGTCCGTATCCGTGCGCTCCCGCGCAAAGGCCTGACGTCACATGTTTTTAAAAGTCAATAGCAATTGGGAGCTGCCGGTTTGCTGTCGTCTAGTACTGCATTACCACATGACAGAAGACTGATACACATCTTCTTCAGAACAAGTCGAAACCAAATTTTACTTCATCTGTTAGCGAACGTCGGAAAAACTACAACAAAGATTGAAGATGTCCTCCAGAGACGGGGACGAAACGTTCGTTTCCTACAAAAATTCATCCTACCTCGACATAGCAGCCTGGAATATTTTAATAAATGTGATATTTTCGGTCATGAAAGTTTGCATTTTACACTCCCACAGTGACGTTAGAGATTCAGAAGGAAACATATCTATGTCTTCTGCTTTATTTCATCGAAAGTTCTCCAGAGGTCAGTTAAAATCTGAGTTCAAAACTGAATCTTCTATTTCTTCCATATCGACTCCAGTTTACCCTTCCATCGTGACATTAGATTATTCTTCCTCCTCCTATGGGTCTTCAGTATACTCTTTCCATCTATCCGCTGTCTCCTCTGCACTTAACAGAGGAATTACTGTGTCCTGGCAGTCTTTCATGGCGGCATGCCTGAACAAAATATTCTCTGTTCCCAGTCCAAGTCATTTCGAAAAAAATGCTAGAGCTTCCTACAGCTGTCTCCACCATAGTCTTCAGAAGAAGAAAACTACTGCATTGTTTCGAGTACGCTGGAGAGGTTTTGCTGAGAAGGTCTTACAAATCCACCATACAATTCCGATATCTTCCCATGCGATCTCTATATTTTTGGAGCGCTGAACAAAGACACTCGTGTCGGTCGATTTGCTGCCGACGAAGTGGAGCACGTCTGGATACAATGATGGGTCCGTAAGCAACTACACACATTTTCCATGAAGACATAGATCGTACTCTCTCTCAGTGGTATAAATGTATTAACAGTTATGGCGATTAATTTTGAAGTACTTTACAGTTTCTGTAGTTTTTTTGCGTTTTTCTCGTTTTCATTTGACAGTTCCTTACAGATGGATAACAATGACAGTTATCGCATTGAAGAACTTTCAAAATTAGTTTTAGTTATCTAATGGTGGCAATGACTCCAGAAGAAGATTAGGTATTTTTCTTAGCCGAATTTAGATACGAACCTGATTTACGTCATAATCCAAGCTTCCTATTTATGTGTCAACTGATAAATTAACAGAACTGTGAACGAGTAAGGCATCTGCGAAAAGAATTTTCAACCATCTCTCGTATTTAGTTCCTGGAACTTTGACTCTGAACTCAATGGGACTTAACTTCTGTGGTCATCAGTCCCTGAGAACTTAGAACTGCTTAAACCTAGCTAACCTAAGGACATCACACACACCCATGCCCGAGGCAGGATTCTAATCTGCGACCGTAGCGGTTGGCAGTTAGCTACTCAATATCGACAAATAGTGCACAATAACAGATGCGCAAGTGAGTTGCAAGGCGAGGATAACTTACCGCAGCGGTAAACTGCCGCGCACAGGAAAGAACTATGTAGTAAGCGGGTCGTTGCCACCACACTCGAGAGAGTCTCTTTGTTATGGATGACGTGACTAGACACCAGGTTTTAGAGAAACAAATGGATAGTACCGGAGTATAAATGAGGCTGAATTTTAGGACAGGAAGTATGTCGATTAGGGGACTTGGTGATCACTGAGTAGCCGCGCCAGGGCACCGGACCATGAGACGGCTGGGCAGCGTCAGCAGCAGCCCTCAGTTCGACACCAGGTTGCATCTGCCGCCGCACTGGGTCCTACATTGGACGTGATGCCACGACCCGTCAGCCTGCTGCCAACGACGTTGAGGTCCAGGGTGGGAATCTGCGACACAACGCCAGCCGCCTCCGCTACCATACAGCGAAGCTGCGCCGGGAAGCTCCGCTGTCGCAACTGGTCATAGTCTTGCCTTCACCTCCGGTCCGGAGACCACTACAGAGTGGTCCATACAGAGTGATGTCAGAAGGGCCGACGTTGCAGCAATCAACAGCGGAGCGTGTGCCACCCCACAGCATATCGCTCGAGCCACAGACCGCAGTGTCGTCACTGGGGATGAGTGAGACTATTTTGTTGTTTTGTTGTGGTAATCATGAGGTCGAAGTTTTGGTGGCATGATTTTACGAAAATTGCTTTTTAAAAAACCAAAGGAACCTGTGGATCTGTGACAATTTAGGATTAATGGTAAAGATGAAGGGTTAATATCTGCAAGTTGCTCTCATTGTAATTTGCGCTGGCATCCTGCTCCCTGTACTGAATCAGTAGCGGAACTGCCTTACGTGTAACCGTTTTGGGCATACGGCTAGGCATTGTAGAGAGTCCAGATGGCTCATGATTAGAGAATGGAAGTAATTTGGTACAACACTTCGGAAATAAACTGTTGTGTGCGTATTGTTTTGCTGTCGTGTAATTTTTATAGTGGGTAACTGTCACTGGCAGAAAACCAGAGACCCAAGATATCACCACTGAAGAAGCGGTGCAGTCATTAGTGGATCATGTGGCTCTATTGAGAGTGGATAATGTGTCTATATTTAATAAACTAGTAGGGAAGAATAACGACACAGAAGCGTTGAAGTCACAAACTCTAGGACGCCATCCGACTGTGGTGAATCTTTTTTCTCCTTGCCCCAGAGAGCGTCTGAGGACGTGCTGGCACTTATAGAGGATCTTAAGTCATCAGCTGACATAGGGGATTGGTCAGCTAAACAGCTGTTGTGGATCGCATAGTTACGTTTGTTAAGACAAAATTATTCGTTAGGTACACAGAAGCATTGCGAAATATAGAATCATTTGACCAGTTGAGACAGGGAGTGGGACTGGGAAAACGATGTAGGAAGTATATATAATAGTGCACCGTTTTTTCGCGAACTATTCGGAATGATATCCAGCAAACGTAATGAGGTAGTAGAAAACTGCAAATAGAATTAAGAAAATAAACCTTGACATGTACGAACTCTCATTATATGAGGAGGTGAATCAAGCGGTGCTGCAAGAGGCCTAGCAACGAGGGCTCGATGCTTTTTTAAGTGGTTTGACACCGGAAATGTCTAGGAGAGTGCATACGGGGTTGCCTGAGGATCTTCATGAAGGGGTTAGATAAGCTTTGGAATACTAAGAAATCGATAGGTCGACAGGGGTAAGAGAGTGGAAGCAGATATTTACATGGAATAGTAAGTGTTTTAATTGCAGTCAAACGGGGCATGCACTAATTCGTTATCAGTTACGGGACCCACAGCACAACTGGAGTAACAGAGGTCGCCAAAAGTTTGAAGGAAATGACAGTAGAAGAGTTTTTGGTCAGCGGTAAGGTTGTAGGGAGGATGGTAGATGTAGTCTAGGGAATTGGAAGCGATCGTTAAACCTGGGAAGGAGCCCCAAGGCTGCCGACAAGAGTTCCCAATGAGAATAAGTTCTGTCAGAATGAATGCAGAGGCGGAATGGACCACGATGGGTGTTGTAGATGGAAGAGAGTGTAAAGTATTGTTGGACACAGAAGCGTATGTATCGGTAGCTTCGAGAGAATTAGTGGTAGGAGGCAGTGGAACCCACTACGATATGATTTATGTTGGGTGAGGAATAATGATATATGACGATTGGGGTGAATTTTTCAGTTGGGGCAACCAAGTTTAGGCAGCGTGTGGCAATGGTGTCTCAGGTAAGCGAATGTTACAACATGATCTTAGGGTTAGGTTTTCTGCATCGACATCATGCCATAATGGACCGTCGACCACGTGTAGTGGAAGTGAGTGGGAAGACAATCCGATTAGCGGATTATAATCTGCCACAAGGAATGTCTAGTATTAAAAGGTGGTCCAACTAAATCGTGATCAATAGCCTTAAGGCTAGAAAATTCCTGGCAAATTAAAACTGTGTGCCCGACCGAGACTCGAACTCGGGACCTTTGCCTTTCGCGGGCAAGTGCTCTACCATCTGAGCTTTAAGGCTTGATTCGTATGACTTTATGTGAAAAGCACCAGAAAGACTGACAAATGGCGCGAAACCCTATGTTGACTGGAATTGTACCTATATCGAAATTGTAGCACAGTAACTATAACATGTCATGCTCCCGATAGCGAGTCCAATGTTCTGACCACTGTGACACCTCGTGCAGTTCACGTGTAGGCTGCCATTACCATTGCAAGACAAACAGCTTGTAAGTAGGCTGTTTAGGTTTTCTTATTGGTAACGCCACATAGCGCTCTGTATGAAAAATCACTGGCTGTGCTGTGCGCAGTCTGTGGCTAGTTCGCATTGTTGTCTGCCATTGTAGTGTTGGGCAGCTTGATGTTAACAGCGCGTAGCGTTGAGCAGTTGGAGGTGAGCCGCCAGCAGTGGTGGATGTGGGAAGAGAGATGGCGGAGTTTTCAAATTTGTAAGACTGGATGTCATAAACTGCTGTATACATTATGACTTTTGAACACTAGTAAGATAAATACATTGTTTGTTCTCTATTAAAATCTCTTATTTGCTAACTATGCCTACCAGTAGTTAGTGCCTTCCGTAGTTTGAATCTTTTATTTAGCTGGCGGTAGTGGTGCTCGCTGTATTGCAGTAGTTCGAGTAACCAAGATTTTTGTGAGGTAAGTGATTTGTGAAACGTATAGGTTAATGTTAGTCAGGGCCATTCTTTTGTAGGGATTATTGAAAGTCAGATTGCGTTGCGCTAAAAATAAAGAATCCTTCTTTCTACTCCTGGAAATTGAAATAAGAACACCATGAATTCATTGTCCCAGGAAGGGGAAACTTTATTGACACATTCCTGGGGTCAGATACATCACATGATCACACTGACAGAACCACAGGCACATAGACACAGGCAACAGAGCATGCACAATGTCGGCACTAGTACAGTGTATATCCACCTTTCGCAGCAATGCAGGCTGCTATTCTCCCATGGAGACGATCGTAGAGATGCTGGATGTAGTCCTGTGGAATGGCTTGCCATGCCATTTCCACCTGGCGCCTCAGTTGGACCAGCGTACGTGCTGGACGTGCAGACCGCGTGAGACGACGCTTCATCCAGTCCCAAACATGCTCACTGGGGGACAGATCCGGAGATCTTGCTGGCCAGGGTAGTTGACTTACACCTTCTAGAGCACGTTGGGTGGCACGGGATACATGCGGACGTGCATTGTCCTGTTGGAACAGCAAGTTCTCTTGCCGGTCTAGGAATGGTAGAACGATGGGTTCGATGAAGGTTTGGATGTACCGTGCACTATTTAGTGTCCCCTCGACGATCACCAGAGGTGTACGGCCAGTGTAGGAGATCGCTCCCCACACCATGATGCCGGGTGTTGGCCCTGTGTGCCTCGGTCGTATGCAGTCCTGATTGTGGCGCTCACCTTCACGGCGCCAAACACGCATACGACCATCATTGGCACCAAGGCAGAAGCGACTCTCATCGCTGAAGACGACACGTCTCCATTCGTCCCTCCATTCACGCCTGTCACGACACCACTGGAGGCGGGCTGCACGATGTTGGGGCGTGAGCGGAAGACGGCCTAACGGTGTGCGGGACCGTAGCCCAGCTTCATGGAGACGGTTGAGAATGGTCCTCGCCGATTCCCCAGGAGCAACAGTGTCCCTAATTTGCTGGGAAGTGGCGGTGCGGTCCCCTAAGGCACTGCGTAGGATCCTACGGTCTTGGCGTGCATCTGTGCGTCGCTGCGGTCCGGTCCCAGGTCGACGGGCACGTGCACCTTCCGCCGACCACTGGCGACAACATCAATGTAGTGTGGAGACCTCACGCCCCACGTGTTGAGCAATTCGGCGGTACGTCCACCAGGCCTCCCGCATGCCCACTATACGCCCTCGCTCAAAGTCCGTCAACCGCACATAGGGTTCACGTCCACGCTGTCGCGGCATGCTACCAGTGTTAAAGACTGCGATGGAGCTCCGTATGCCACGGCAAACTGGCTGACACTGACGGCGGCGGTGCACAAATGCTGCGCAGCTAGCGCCATTCGGCGGCCAACACCGCGGTTCCTGGTGTGTCCGCTGTGCCGTGCGTGTGATCATTGCTTGTACAGCCCTCTCGCAGTGTCCGGAGCAAGTATGGTGGGTCTGACACACCGGTGTCAATGTGTTCTTTTTTCCATTTCCAGGAGTGTATGTATTCGCAATACATCACATTTGTCTATGTTAAGGGTCAGTTGCCACTCCCTACACCAAGAGCCTATCCACTGCAGATCTTCCTGCATTTCGCTACAATTTTCTAATTCTGCAACTTCTCTGTATACTACAGCGTCATCCGCGAAAAGCCGCATGGAACTTCCGACACTATCTACTAGGTCATTTATATATATTGTGAAAAGAAATGGTCCCATAACACTCCTCTGTGGCACGCCAGAGGTTACTTTAAGGTCTGTAGACGTCTCTCCATTGATAACAACATGCTGTGTTCTGTTTGCTAAAATCTCTTCAATCCAGCCACACAGCTTGTCTGATATTCCGTAGGCTCTTACTTTGTTTATCAGGCGACAGTGCGGAACTGTATCGAAAGCCTTCCGGAAGTCAAGGAAAATGACGTCTAACTGGGAGCCTGTATCTAATATTTTCTGGGTCTTACGAACAAATGAAGCGAGTTGGGTCTCACACGATCGCTGTTTCCCGAATCCATGTTGATTCCTACAGAGTAGATTCTGGGTTTCCAAAAACGACATGATACTCGAGCAAAAATCATGTTCTAAAATTCTACAACAGATCCATGTCAGAGATATAGATCTATAGTTTTGCCCATCTGCTCGACGACCCTTTTTGAAGACTGGGACTACTTGTGCTCTTTTCCAATCTTTTGGAACCTTCCGTTCCTCTAGAGACTTGCGGTACACGGCTGTTAGAAGGGGGGCAAGTTCTTTCGCGTACTCTGTGTAGAATAGAATTGGTATTCTGTCAGGTCCAGTGGACTTTCCTCTGTTGAGTGATTTCAGTTGCTTTTCTATTCCTTGGACACTTATTTCGATGTCAGCCATTTTTTCATTTGTGCGAGGATTTAGAGAAGGAACTGCAATGCGGTCTTCCTCTGTGAAACAGCTTTGGAAAAAGGTGATTAATATTTCAACTTTACGCGTGTCATCCTCTGTTTCAAAGCCACCATCATCCCGGGGTGTCTGGATACGCTGTTTCGAGCCACTTACTGATTTAACGTAAGACCAGAACTTCCTAGGATTTTCTGTCAAGTCGGTACATAGAATTTTTCTTTCGAATTCACTGAACGCTTCACACATAGCCCTCGTTACGCTAACTGACATCGTTTAGGTTCTGTTTGTCTGAGAGGTTTTGGCTGCGTTCAAACTTGGAGTGAAGCTTTCTTTGCTTCCGCAGTAGTTTCCTAACTTTGTTGTTGAACCACGGTGGGTTTTTCCCAGTTTTACTCGGCACTTACCTGTGTAAAACGCATTTTACAATTGCCTTAAGCTTTTTCCATAAACACTCAACATTGTCAGTGTCGGAACATAAATTATCGTTTTGATCTGTTAGGTAGTCTGAAATCTGCCTTCTATTACTCTTGCTAAACAGATAAACTTCCTCTCTTTTTTGATATTCCTATTAACTTCCATATTCAGGGATGCTGCAACGGCCTTATGATCACTGATTCCCTGTTCTGCACTTACAGAGTCGAAAAGTTCGGGTCTGTTTGTTATGAGTAGGTCCAAGATGTTATCTCCACGAGTCGGTTCTCTGTTTAATTGTTCGAGGTAATTTTCGGATAGTACACTCAGTATAATGTCACTCGATGCTCTGTCCCTACCACCCGTCCTAAACATCTGAGTATCCCAGTCTATATCTGGTAAATTTCACATGTAAAACCGTTTCTTGAAAGATAATCTGCTTTTTAACTTTGTCTTTGCCATAAAGCTGTTCACTTCACTTTACTAGTATGCTTTGTCAGACTTAGAATCTGTTAACATGCAACAATGTTTGAATTTAAATATCCAGTCAAGAACCAAGAGAACTTACTTAGACAGTATTTACGTGTGCATTGTTATAGTGAACAGACGACACAGCGTTGTTATTTGTACATTCTTGCTTGTTAGTTGCACGATTACGTAACTACTGTAAGGGTTACATACTAAGAACATATACTGTTAATGAGATTTTAATGCAACATTTTGGTTTAGTTGAAAAGACATTCTTTATTTGAAGTACTTTCTGTGAGATTAAAGATGACTCAGCATTTGGTTTCTTCGATAGCTACACGATTATATCACGACGCTACTAATGTGTGACACAATTTACATTGTGCTTTTGCGGTGTATCTGTTTTATATCTGCACAGTTTTTCTGAATTCTACTGGAAAGGAAAACATGTTTTAGTAGTAACTTTGTGGTATAGCTACAATGAGAGAGCCTTTTCTGTAGCACAACAATACGTTACTCTACAGTACTTACTTCATCACGGTAATAAGCGTAGTAACTACGATATCTATACGCAAAGCACTTCACTTTTGTTTATCATGAGGTAAGTACATTGACTACTGCAGAACTTAGCTTTCGGGGGACGATAACTACGACACTTCCACAGAGATTATCTTACAACAAGACGCACAGTTAGGCGCTACAGTACACGTATTTGAGTGATTAATTTTGTACTTAAACATTTTTTAAAGATATTTGAAGTATAATGATGCAAAGGTTTTCCGTGTTACATTTCATTCCATTGCTGTTATCTGTAACACCTGAGGCTATAATTACATTAATCCTCAGGGGGACAAGCTTACTTTGTGTACCATGTGTGTGGCAAACACAAGGAGCCCTAGCTAATATGGTATTTGCTTATACAACTTTACACATTGGTACCATATTTCTCTAACACAGAATTACACACCTATGTGATCATTTAACTGAGAGAGACAATTATTTATTTTACTACATCAGTGACAGATGTTTACGTAATTACACAGTTCGATAACTTCAGACTTATGAAATTGTATTTTGTCTGCACTTTTTGAAATGTTCATATTTTTTCGGAACCGTTGTGATACTATGAGAGCTTTGAATGACGTATTTGGATTGGGATCATGATTTTTAAAGTACGTTTGAGGTAGAAGACACTATTGAAATGAGCAGAAAATTTTTTTTAGGTTTTGAAATTATTGAAGGAAGCTACTACGATTTTGAGATTCGGCTGAGGTTTTATGATGTTATGATGACGATGTGTATTACGCTGTTGCGGTATGTTTATGATCAATAAGCTGATGCTATATGAGGAATTTGATTATGCTACATATTTAGTATGATGAAATATTGAAGAAGTGCCTACGAATATGTATATGTGTAATAAAGCAAGGAATAATGAGTAGTGGTTAGGGACTCTGGTTTGTGAAAACGGTTGTTGGAAACCAAGAATCGTACTTTAAGAGTTATGAAATGTATGTAAATGCGTGAATGTATTACAATGCCGACGAAAATTTTTTGGACACTGTTATATCAATAGGATTTTGTCTCTACAGATTTGTAACGCAAATTCTTGACCTGTGAAATATTTTATATGAGACTGCCACTGTAGCGGAAACTATTGTCGTAGATATTTCGGTAAGAAAGGTAAGTGACCGTGATGTAATGCGTTGTGAGCGGCCAGGTGTGCCAACCGCCTTGAGAAAAAGTCATTCGTGTGTGCCTTTCAGAGGCACAAGTGGAGAAAAATGGAAGTCATTAACCTCGCTACTGATATTCCTTTGTAGAAAGCATCGTAAATACGACACCCTCAAACTTGAAAACATGATTACACTGTAGAGTTCTTAATTTATGATATTTACTGAAATGAAATGATGAGAAACATTTCATGTCTATTGTCTTGCTAGTTGGAAGATTTTTTACTGCATTATGAAATGCCTTATGGCTAGCTAATGACGTTTCACGCCTTTCTTTGCCTATTTTGTTTAATATATAGTTTCTTGTTGCACTGCAGCATTGTTTAAATTAAAATTTAATACATTTACTAATATAACTACTTTCTGTCTACAGACCCAATAAAGAATAATTTTATGATGTACTTTCGTAAAAAACGAGGAACACAAATAGACATTTCCCCTCACAGGAATTGTACAATTAATTTTTTAACGACTTGGTAACTTTCTTGCAGAGTAAATTTTTGTGATGCGTCACTGTAGTGTTAAGATGTGATATAGGTATTAAAAATGGCCATTTTTACTGTAATATTTTTTCTGCTTGAGCTTTGTCATGTTTAGATATAAGTTATTGTATTTGCTGCTGCTTGCTTTGACAATTTCCATTTTTGTCCTTGCTGTTTGTATTAATTGTTTTGTGTTGCTGCATTGCCTCGTCCCTTAGTTAAGCATCTGAGCTCAGTAGATTTAAGTTAGCTTAAGAGGGGGTAGACTATATAAGAGAATGAGTTCTGATGAATTGGAAGGAAAGCATTGAGAAGCTATAAGAAAATAGTTTGCCCAAAAAATTATTTTGAAAGAGGATAGGAACAAAAAAAGTAGGCTTTAGGGACAACAGGTCTAGGTAGGATTTTCTTGGAAATAAATGATGAGGTACGATGATAGAAAATAAATAATGAATTAAGAAATATGTGAACATATAAATACAGAAAGCATGCTTGAATAGCATTTTTTTTTGGGTGGAGTAAATGTTGAAATAAGAGGGATGATCTATGGGATGAAATTTTGGGTTGGACTGCAGTACCAAATGTTACACTGAAAACAAACCCTGTCCTTTTCTCCTCTGTTATTCTGCTATGTGTTTATGTACCCTTGTGTATTTGACTTCTTCCTGTGTTTAGGTGTTTAGCTAATAAGATTTATGTTGTAGAATTTTTCAAATACGATGTTACTTTCTTTGTAAAGATATTTAGACATTATTAATCCTATTTTGTTTCAATGCTCATGAGTGAAATTAATGTTTTGAAAACTACTCTCATTATTTTATGTATTTACTTATGTCATAATTCCTATAACCCTGATGTATATGTTTATTTCTATTCGTTCGTAAAGCCTGTATTACTGCAAATGTTGTTTGTACTATTATGTTCTTTAATGATATATTTTGTACCTTTGTAATTGTATTCTTATGTTGTAAATTTATAACTGTATAGATACCAGTTCTTCAAATTAAGTTTCATTTCACTGCACATATTTCTGTTGATCATAGTACAGGGTGTTTCAAAAATGACCGGTATCTTTGAAACGGCAATACAAACTAAACGAGCAGCGATAGAAATACACCGTTTGTTGCAATATGCTTAGGACAACAGTACATTTTCAGGCAGACAAACTTTCGAAATTACAATAGTTACAATTGTCAACTACAGATGGCGCTGCGGTCTGGGAAACTCTATAGTACGATGTTTTCCACATATCCACCACGCGTAGCAATAATATGGCGTAGTCTCTGAATGAAATTACCCGAAACCTTTGACAACGTGTCTGGCAGAATGGCTTCACAT
Organism: Schistocerca gregaria; assembly: GCF_023897955.1. Classification (NCBI taxonomy): domain Eukaryota; kingdom Metazoa; phylum Arthropoda; class Insecta; order Orthoptera; family Acrididae; genus Schistocerca; species Schistocerca gregaria. The sequence goes on from NC_064931.1 coordinate 348,438,233, forward strand.
GCAGATGAGTTGTTCAATTGTTTCTGGATTCTGGCGGTACACCTGGTCTTTCAAGTGTCCCCATAGAAAGAAGTCACAGGGGTTCATGTCTGGCGAATAGGGAGGCCAATCCACGCCGCCTCCTGTATGTTTCGGATAGCCCAAAGCAATCACACGATCATCGAAATATTCATTCAGGAAATTAAAGACGTCGGCCGTGCGATGTGGCCGGCCACCATCTTGCATAAACCACGAGGTGGTCGCAGTGTCGTCTAAGGCAGTTTGTACCGCCACAAATTCACGAAGATTGTCCAGATAGCTTGATGCAGTAATCGTTTCGGATCTGAAAAATGGGCCAATGATTCCTTTGGAAGAAATGGCGGCCCAGACCAGTACTTTTTGAGGATGCAGGGACGATGGGACTGCAACATGGGGCTTCTCGGTTCCCCATATGCGCCAGTTCTGTTTATTGACGAAGCCGTCCAGGTGACAATAAGCTTCGTCAGTAAATCAAATGCTGCCCACATGCATATCGCCGTCATCAATCCTGTGCACTATATCGCTAGGGAATGTCTCTCGTGCAGCAATGGTAGCGGCGCTGAGGGGTTGCCGCGTTTGAATTTTGTATGGATAGAGGTGTAAACTGTGGCGAATGAGACGATACGTGGACGTTGGCGTCATTTGGACCGCAGCTGCAACAGGGCGAACGGAAACCCGAGGCCGCTGTTGGATCACCTGCTACACTATCTGCCCGTTGCCCTCTGTGGTTGCCGTACGCGGTCGCCCTACCTTTCCAGCACGTTCATCCGTCACGTTCCCAGTCCGTTGAAATTTTTCAAACAGATCCTTTATTGTATCGCTTTTCGGTCCTTTGGTTACATTAAACCTCCGTTGAAAACTTCGTCTTGTTGCAACAACACTGTGTACTAGGCGGTGGAATTCCAACACCAGAAAAATCGTCTGTTCTAAGGAATAAACCATATTGTCCACAGCACACTTGCACGTTGTGAACAGAACACGATTACAGCAGAACGACGACGTACAGAATGGCACACCCACAGACTGCGTTGTCTTATATATCTTTCACATCACTTGCAGCGCCTTCTGTTGTTGAAAATTGTAACTACTGTAATTTCGAAAGTTTGTCCGCCTGAAAATGTACTGTTGTCCCAAGCATATTGCAACATACGGTGTATTTCTATCGCTGCTCGTTTAGTTTTTATTGCCGTTTCAAATATACCGGTCATTTTTGAAACACCCTGTATATGGACAATATGTGAGAAGTAGGGACTGATAGTGTTTGCACGTGTGTTAATAATTTTAGCAAGGGACTGGATAACAGCATTGCTGGTTGTAAGGACATCTCAAAAAAAAAATTTGTGAGTGCACAAGTGATGGTTAGGGACTTGCTATATTCTCCGCAAGACTCTTCGATGGTGATTGTGCACCTGCACAGTCGCAACAGATGGCTACTGGCCATATCAAGGACTGAAGTGGGTCTGCATCTTTGATGGCCCACCAATACCATTATTTCTACAAGGACAGCAGTGGGTCTGCACCTCTGGTGGCCCACTAATAACATACTCTTTACCAGGACTACAGTGGGTCTGCTCAGTGATGACCTACCTACCAATATTCTTCAACTTCGAGTGACTCTGCTATGGGTTTGCTCTGTTGTGGCCCATTAACTGTCTGCATGTCAAGAGTCAGCACTGTCTTTCTGTTGGAAGGACAACACTACTTCTTCAAGACTGCATGGAAATCCACTACTTCCGTGTGCATTTTATTTTACTGCTCAGACATTGAGAAAAAACACTGCTATTTTACTGTGATGAACGATCAGGACTGTCTTTATGGACTGTGAGAAAATGTTAGCTATTGACCAACATTGTATTAATAAGTGTTTGCATTTGATATCTTTCTTACTGTAATTATGAAATTTTTTTTCAAATCTGTATTGGCCAGTACCCAAAACAATTTGTACAATTTTTTGTGGGGAGCATGGGGGCTACGTAAGTAGGCTGTTTAGGTTTTCTTATTGGTAACGCTACAATACTGCGTGAAGAGTTTGACAGAGCACTGAAAGACCTGAGTCGAAACAAGGCCCCCGGAGTAGACAACATTCCATTAGAACTACTGTCGGCCTTGGGAGAGCCAGTCATGACAAAACTCTACCAGCTGGTCAGCAAGATGTATGAGACAGGCGAAATACCCTCAGACTTCAAGAAGAATATAATAATTCCAATCCCAAAGAAAGCAGGTGCTGACAGATGTGAAAATTACCGAACTATCAGTTTAATAAGCCACGGCTGCAAAATACTAACGCGAATTCTTTACAGACGAATGGAAAAACTGGTAGATGCAGACCTCGGGGAGGATCAGTTTGGATTCCGTCGAAATGTTGGAACACGTGAGGCTATACTGACCTTACGACTTATCTTAGAAGAAAGATTAAGAAAAGGTAAACCTACGTTTCTAGCATTTGTAGACTTAGAGAAAGCTTTTGACAATGTTGACTGGAATACTCTTTTTCAAATTCTAAAGGTGGCAGGGGTAAAATACAGGGAGCGAAAGGCTATTTACAATTCGTACAGAAACCAGATGGCAGTAATAAGAGTCGAGGGGCATGAAAGGGAAGCAGTGGTTGGGAAAGGAGTGAGACAGGGTTGTAGCCTCTCCCCGATGTTATTCAATCTGTATATTGAGCAAGCAGTAAAGGAAACAAAAGAAAAATTTGGAGTAGGTATTAAAATTCATGGAGACGAAGTAAAAACTTTGAGGTTCGCCGATGACATTGTAATTCTGTCAGAGACGGCAAAGGACTTGGAAGAGCAGTTGAACGGAATGGACAGTCTCTTGAAAGGAGGATATAAGATCAACATCAACAAAAGCAAAACGAGGATAATGGAATGTAGTCAAATTAAATCGGGTGATGCTGAGGGAATTAGATTAGGAAATGAGACACTTACAGTAGTAAAGGAGTTTTGCTATTTAGGAAGTAAAATAACTGATGATGGTCGAAGTAGAGAGGATATAAAATGTAGACTGGCAATGGCAAGAAAGCATTTCTGAAGAAGAGAAATTTGTTAACATCGAATATAGATTTATGTATCAGGAAGTCGTTTCTGAAAGTATTTGTTTGGAGTGTAGCCATGTATGGAAGTGAAACATGGACGATAACTAGTTTGGATAAGAAGAGAATAGAAGCTTTCGAAATGTGGTGCTACAGAAGAATACTGAAGATAAGGTGGATAGATCACGTAACTAATGAGGAGGTATTGAATAGGATTGGGGAGAAGAGAAGTTTGTGGCACAACTTGACTAGAAGAAGGGATCGGTTGGTAGGACATGTTTTGAGGCATCAAGGGATCACAAACTTAGCATTGGAGGGCAGCGTGGAGGGTAAAAATCGTAGAGGGAGACCGAGAGATGAGTACACTAAGCAGATTCAGAAGGATGTAGGTTGCAGTAGGTACTGGGAGATGAAGCAGCTTGCACAGGATAGAGTAGCATGGAGAGCTCGATCAAACCAGTCTCAGGACTGAAAACAACAACAACAACAACGCTACTTAGCGCTCTGTATGAAAAATCACTGGCTGTGCTGTGCGCAGTCTGTGGCTAGTTTGCATTGTTGTCTGACATTCTAGTGTTGGGCAACTGGATGTTAACAGCGCGTAGCGTTACGCAGTTAGAGGTGAGCCGCCAGCAGTGGTGGATGTGGGGTGAGAGATGGCGGAGTTTTGAAATTTGTATGACTGGATGTCATGAACTGCTGTATACATTATGACTTTTGAACACTAGTAAGGTAAATACATTGTTTGTTCTCTATCAAAATCTTTGATTTGCTAACTGTGCCTATCAGTAGTTAGTGCCTTCCGTAGTTTGAATCTTTTATTTAGCTGGCAGTAGTGGTGCTCGCTGTATTGCAGTAGTTCGAGTAACCAAGATTTTTGTGAGGCAAGTGATTTGTGAAAGGTATAGGTTAATGTTAGTCAGGGCCATTCTTTTATAGGGATTATTGAAAGTCAGATTGCGTTGCGCTAAAAATATTGTGAGTCAGTTTAAGCACAGTCTTGCATAATTTTTCTAAGGGGACGTTTCAAGCTGCGTTTGGAGTAGTGCTGTGACCGCGAAGCATGGACTGTTTGTAAACGGCGTCTCTTTGTGTTCAGCGAAGAATAGTGGTTATACACTTTCAGGGTTGATTATCGTCAGCGGGCATGCTGGTGACCAGGAGAGTTTCGATTTCCCTAACGTTTCTGAAAGGCCCAGGTGAGGGAAACATCGGATATCATTTCAGGTCACGGCTGGTAGTGACTGAGGGGACTCGCACAGTGCAATATTACATATAGATTTCTTGCATTACCACTCTTGCGATAGTATTTTGTGGTAGTTTTTCAGTAAGTGAATGCTCCTCCTCACTTGGCACATATCACTCTGTTGCCCAGAAAGTTCCCCAAATCTGTACCCCAGAGAAGAACCAGCTCGGACGTCAATTCTGTCCCTGGGCCAGTATCCAGGATGTTAAGGACCAGTTACACGAGTTGTGGGCCAGCTTACCTCAGGAGGAACAAATGAAAATTAGAGTTTAATGTACCGTCTACATTCATGTCATCAGTGACGAACCGGAAGTGCGGAATGTTTCAAGAATGGGGAAGGGAACCGCCTGTGCCCTTTCGAAGGAACAGTCGTGTCATTTACCAGAGCGAGTTAGGGAATTCATGGAAAATCTAAATCTGGTGGTCCAGAGGTGGATTTGAACCACCGTCCTGCCGAATACGAATCCAGTAAGCGAACCACTACTTCCCTTCGGTTGACAGCTTGCCTCACCAAACGATATTACATCCTTAAGTCACTTTTCCCAGCCAAATCAGTACATGCACCAGAACAAAGGGGATCCAATGCCATAATGTTAAGCTGGCCTGTGCTACCAAGTTCTTTGCGATGTTTACTATTTTGTAGTCACTGAAATGACATCACAAACCCTCTTAATCCATAAAGTTTTATTCCTTTTCCCTGTTCCCTTCTGGTCGCTCCAAGTTTTTTGTCAGTCACTATTCGTAAGTAGTGGGACGACGGGGCACTTTTGACATAAAATTGATATCAGACTTATCTGCTAATTAATTAAATTGATCAATTAATTACCCCATACACCCACCCCAAGATGACGTCATCGATTTTCCCCAGCGAGAACGTGAGTCTCCAACCCAACCTCTCCCCCTCCCCCACCTCTCACCAACCCTCCCCCAACTGGGTCATTGGCGGGAATTTCGAATTTTAGCGGGAAATTAAAAAAAAGGTCGGAATTCCAAAATGATGTGGATTTCTTTGTCCCAAGACCTTGCTGACATCCCACCACACCCTCCGCCTGGGTCTGGAGGGGGGGGGGGGTGGAATTCCAAATAGTGGGTCTCCTTTCCGGGACTCAAACCTCAATCCTTCTGGGCAGAAGGCCCACGTGCTCCCTCATACACAGAGAAACTGTCCAGGTGCAGAAGAGGAAGGTTATGTTACTGTACTTTATTTATTTTTGGTGGGAAACTAACGTAAAGACGACTCATAATTTCGTAACCTATCATAAATACCGGTCCTAATTACACATCTGTATGCATAGCGCTACACAAGGAGCTCCTAAAATCGCAATAAAGCCCAAAAATGGTCAAAATCATACAACTTGTGTTTTCCTGTGGGACAAATATTCGGAATAGCACTCGAAACCTGTGGCATACATACTCAAAATAAACTCCACATAGAACGACCTCTTCACCTACAAGCTGACAGGGAAGAGACTGGAGTAGAAGGTACTATATTTATTTTGTGTTCAACTGACCAGATGTTGATGCTGGACAGAGAGGAGTTTAATAAGTATATTACTATAGGCATGAAGCTGAGGAATGTCTATAGCATAGTACCCAAGAAAAAGGAGGTGATAATGGATCAATATAAGGGGAATACCTTACAGCAAACACTGGCCATGCTTCAGGATGGACTGAAGATGCATTTAACAGCTCACAGAAACTATTACCTGTGCTGGAGCTGTTTATGTTTCTGAAATGGCTGGTCAATTCCCAGTGGAGCACGAGGTGGTCCATATGGTCAGTGGGCCACAAGTCAAAGCAAGATACATGACAGCTATCCCAACAGCATGTTGTTTGTGTGAAAGTACAGCCACGAACGATTGCTTTCGCTGATCCTCAGTGTTTTACGAGTGAAGACATTTTAAGGTAAAATGTTGTACTTAATGTCAACGCAGTATGACCATATGCGTATTGAAAACCAACGAAAAATATGAACACTGCCATAAAAATCCTTAAAAATCGAGGAAAACCTGGTGTAATTACGATAAAATGATGGGAAATATGAAAAATCATGAAAACCTTAAAAAACTATGTAAATTTACTGATAGTATAAAAAATCAAAGGAAAAATAAGCGAGGAAATGATGCGGGTCGGGGGTACTACGAGAAAAAGTTCAAAACTAGGCTTTTTCTGCATTCAGTTTTAACCCTCCCTTACCCTCCATCCCCGTAAACTATGTTTTTTTTTCGTAACACATGCTTCAACAAAGGCGATGTAAGTATTACATGGAAGCGCTGTATTAAATCAAGCGAAACGTGTGCATCCCAATCCAGGACTGTCTTCTTACACATGCAGATATAGATATTACCGAATTACGGTTGGTTCTCACAAGCAATGTTATAAGTATTAAGGAGAAGAATTAATGTGATTAACAGACGTAGGCCGTTCTCTAGCGCGTTCTGAAGGAGAGTGGACTGGTGCCACATATACCTTTCATACTAGTGGGAGGAGGGTGTACTCGAGAGACGTGGTGTTGTGACGAAATTGATGTATTACCCTACACATGAGCAAAACTACCTAACATCTGACAATGACTTCTGTGTGCAAAAAGAATGCTACCAGGGTCATGGTGACGCTACTGTAAACAGCAGTAAGATTATTTCATTTCCTTTTGTTACTGATCGTGAAGCTTACTCCCTCATAAAAATTCACTGTCTCTTCATGTGCATTTTCTTGCAGCTGGGCGTAGGTGATAACTCAGTGAATTAACTATCAAAAATACTCACGTCCTTTTTCCTCACTCTATTTCCGAGTGAGACATGGGATCATCCATCGACACCGTTTCTACTACTAATAAGCATGCCTAATACGGGACATGTGATTCAGGGCACGTAGATTTCGGACTTAAAAAGGCATATAAACTCAGACATTTTCCTAACAGGCAGAACAGCAGTCTCGCGACTTCATTCTAGTTGTTTTATAAGCAGTTCGAGTGGCGGATACACACCGACGATGCCTTCGTAGTGAGGAACAACTCTGTCACTTCCTAGGACACCGGAATAGTGTAGAAGGATGTAGGTTCATCATCTTAAAGTTTGTCGCCATAGAGATTGGAGTTGAAAACTTGCAGGATGGTTGCACGTCACATGTTGGACATGTATGTCCTGCATTAGAGTATTAAGAGCGTAGCATTCTGCATGACTAATACCTCTGAAATCATATGGCTTTAACAACATAGCGTTTTCAGGTGCAGAACTGTGGAGCCTTAGAAGTGTGTGTAATTATGCTCTATGATCATTTCTCTCTGGCCGGTACACGCTTGGTACTTACTCCAGACACTGGAATAGTACTCAGGAATTTATAGCACAGTTGATTTACGTAAAATGTTTCAAACAACATCCTCATGTAACACAACATTCGCATGTACCACAACATTCTCATGTCTACTATAGACCGATACAGAGTGCCAGCCTCCTCAAAATGCATGCATCAGGAAAGGTCTTGTGCACATTGATGGCTATGGTGGATAAGACTGGTGTAGAAGTCTTCGCTGAACATCAGGTACAGACCCAGCTAGCTTTTTTCCTTCACAAGAGGTGGAAGAAAATATTGTTCATTACTTTTTTACATGTAATGGTAACACATAACAGTAGACAAAACGGAAGTGGGAAAACCATTTACCACCAGTTTTAATACCTCACAAAGGTCCCATGAAGATATATGTACCACGATAGTTTTTGGTCCTAAATCACAAAAGCCGGCCGCGGTGACCGTGCGGTTCTAGGCGCTAGAGTCCAGGGGGAGTGCGATGCAGCTGCACCTTTAGACAAACAACATGTTGCTGGAATAGGTGTCATTTATCTCGATTTGTTCTGTGCCCCTGCTGACTTACCAGACCACCTTGTACTCCGCTGAGGTGGATGCTCTGACTATGGCTGGTTGAAGACTCTGCCCGCTGGAGTAGGTTGCATAGTGTCATGCAGAAACGGTAGCAGCTGTCCGTTTCCCAAACAGTGGACATGTTCTCCAGAACTTCGTTCTTGTTCCGCGACGGGAGAGAGGGGGTGAGGGGTGTTACAGCCTTTCTGAGAAATAAAATATGTTTAACTGCTTGCAAGGTGCGTCCTGTTCTTGAGTCTTTTGTCCATCTGTGACTGATTTATACGGACCAGAGACAGTATATCACTGACACCAGATGGATCTGACAATCAGCAACAGGGGAGAACAGACCTGTATCCCTATCTACAGCGAGGAGAGGAGGGGATAAGGTTTGTTAGGGGGGATGTAAGACTGGCTCTAAGCTGGTTGGTTTGTGACGGCAAATTGAGGAGAATACACTTACAGCTGCCGCCTCTCTCTCCTGTTGCGATCTTTTGGGTTTGGGTTTTTGTGGAAGTTGTGTTGATACGATAATTTTCTTAATCCCCAGTACATGTGTTGCATCATAACCCATTGTTTACGAGTGCTGATTATTTCATGACAATTTCTAGGCGTAATTAGGATAGTCAAGCCTTTTCCATCAGTTGTGGTAGTGTGTATTGGCCTTCCTGAATTTCGGGCACCAGAGCTGCAAGGTGATTGTCGACCAGTGCAGTGAGAAGCATCTGTAGTGCACTCTAACATCAAACAGAGGGACATACAAGTGGTCGGTAAAATGTAAATCTAAATTTAAAATGGTTTGTGCGCAAAGGCATCTCCTGCGCTGTGCATTGACCAGCCATTTTAGAAACAGAAACAGCTGCAGCACAGGCAATAGTCTCTATGAGCTGTGATATGCATCTTCAAAATGGTTCAAATGGCTCTGAGCACTGTGAGACTTAACTTATGAGGTCATCAGTCCCCTAGAACTTAAGAACTACTTAAACCTAACTAACCTAAGGGCATCACACACACCCATGCCCGAGGCAGGATTCGAACCTGCGACCGTAGCGGTAGCGCGTTCCAGACTGTAGCGCCTAGAAACGCTTGGCCACCACGGCCGCCATGAATCTTCAGTCCATCCTGCTACATCACCAGTATTTTCTAAACAGCATCCACCTACGCTTGCCCATTAACACCTCCTTCCATGCCTTGTGTAGGATGCTGAGAAATGTTAGAGAACTGGCATTTGAAGTTGACTGGAGAACGATCCTACTGCTGCCCACACACATTCTATGTAAGGACCATGAAGATAAGATACGAGAAATTAGGACTTACAGGAAGATATATAGATAGTAGTTCTTCCCTCACTCTATCTGCGTGTGGAACAGGAAAGGAAATGACTCGTAGTGGTACAGCATGCCCTCCACCACACGACGTGTGGTGGCCTGCAGAGTATGTATGTAGATGTAGGTTTTTTGCGAGAATTTTAGGAAAGTGTGTTTCATCTGTGAAGGAAACCATATATTCATTGCTAGGGCGACCTATTTTTGAGTCTCCTCGAGTGTGTGGGAACAGCACCAGGTCAGATTGAAAGAAGACGCCGAAGCAGTTCAGAGACGAGTTGCTACTTTTGTTACTGGTCGGTTCGATCAGCTTGCCAATGTCATGGATATACTTCGGTAGCTCAATTACGTATCCCTGGAGGGATTTCGAAGAACACTATAGACACAGGCCTCAGCTGTATGCTTGCGATAATACACCTATTAACTTCATCCCTGTCCAACATCAACATCTCGTCAGTTGAACACGTTTCCCGCCAAAAATAAAGCTAATATTTCTCACTCCAATCATTTCTTCGCCTGCTTGTAGATGAAGGTATCATCCTATGTGGAGTTAGTCTGAGTACGTCTGCCACTAGTTTCGAGTGGTATTGTGAATTTTTTTGCAGCAGGGTAACACCAGTTGTATGACCTCGTCAGTTTTTGAGCTGTATTGCGATTTTATTCGCTTCTTGTGTACCGCTATGCATACAAATACGTAATTAAGGCTGATCTTTACGATCAAATACTGTAGTCTTTACTTCTGTTTCCTACCCAAAATAAATAAAGTACCGATACAAGTATCCTTATGTTCCTCTCCTGCAACTGGATAGTTTCCCTGTGTAGTAGGAAAAGGGTAACTGCTATTTTGAATTTCTTGCCAATTGCCAGGTGGGGGGTACGTGGGATGACAGCAAAGCCTTGAGAAGCTGTGACATTTTTGTCACATATAAAAGTGTAGACTAATCCGAATAAAACATTCCATATAACTCGTGTCCAGTTTTTATTATTCGCAAGGGTACAATTGTTAGAATGTAGCTAGGACAAACACCCACAGTAGGTGTTGATCAAAAGGTAAATGAATGAGTTCAAAAATGATTTTAATAATTTACACCTCCAACTTCAATGCCCTTTTGAATTCTCTTGACAACAGCCATTGCAGCTCCTCTTGGTGTTATTTAATGAACACAGCACTGTTCATAATCAGAACAATAAATTGATCTTTTATATTAACCTTTTCATTGTAGACTTCGCCTTTAAGTCATTTTGTGAGGAAATAAACTAAACTGCCTTTTCACGGCGAATCTTAGGTTTAGATGATGTGTAACCTGACGACTAGAATGTACAGTGGTTCCCTCATGCTGTAGCCAAACGAACATCTTCAAACAATTCCGGAAGCTTGTTTTCAATAATGTCTAGGTAACAAGGCCATGTTGCACGATGAGGAAACAAAACAGGCCTAGTCAACCATCTGTCCATCTTACAACTCCAGAAGTTAGCCGGCCGGTTTGGCCGAGCGGTTCTAGGCGCTTCAGTTTGGAACCGAGCGTCCGCTCCGGCGCAGGTTCGAATCCTGCCTCGGGCATGGATGTATGTGGTGTTCTTAGGTTAGTTAGGTTTAAGAAGTTCTAAGTTCTAGGGGCTGATGACCTCAGATGTTAAGTCCCATAGTGCTCAGAGCCATTTGAACCACAGGTTACAGAGACGTGCTCTTGAAAACGTTTCTTCACAAGGGCATCTGAGTTTTCGTTGGACGGTCGATGTGAGTTGCCATTATTATTGCACATTAGTGCAAATGGTTAAAAAATGATTCAAATGGCTTTGAGCACTATGGGACTTAGCTTCTGAGGTCATCAGTCTCCTATAACTTAGAACTACTTACACCTAACTAACCTAAGGACATCACACACATCCATGCCCGAGGCAGGATTAGAACCAGTGACCGTAGCGGTCGCGTGGTTCCAGACAGTAGCGCCTAGAACCGCTCGGCCACTTCGGCCGGTGCAATTGGCTTCATCAGTGAAAAGTTTTAATGGAATTACTTGGTGATTTCCCGTTAGCCAAACGACAACATTCAAGTCGTCAACCTCCGTTTCTTTCTGGAAGGTAACTGAATCCACTGTAAATGATAAGGACAGAGGCCTGTCCTACGTAATGTCCACCACATTCTTGCACGTAAAGCAAAGATATGTGGCAATTTATTGAACACATTCTCCCAGCTGTATAATGTCTTCAACTTCATCCACACACTGTTCACTTATGTCTAACGCAGTTTAGTGGCAACTCGAGTAAACAATATGAGTATGGTTCTCTACGATTACGAAATCATCTACCGTATTCCACACAAACACCAACAGCGTTTTCATTACAAACTACGAACACAAATACCATAATAGTGTACGCTGAATCTGTAAACCAGGGGGAAATACTTAAAAGATAACACTTTTGGCCAAGAAATCACAATCACAGCCAGAAAATTGAGTTAACGCAACTCAATCAAAACCTCACTACTTGAACTTCAAAACAGAAATGGCTATCTATAACTGAACCCAAAGAATCTGAAGTAACAACAGCCGAAATGTACACTTACCTCCGTAACCAGCTGTGTCCCTGCAACCGACAAAAATTGGACACATTCTATATGCAACGTTTTGAGCTATTCTACATCTACATCTACATCCATACTCCACAAGCCACCTGACAGTGTGTGACGTCTATTATGTCTATATGATACCACCATCGTACATATTTAATATTCCTGCTGAAACACTCTGCATACCATGTTGCACTGATCAGCCAGAATATTACGACCAAAGCCAGCAACGTCACATGGCGTGGAATAACTGCCCGTCAGACGCACTCGTTATGTATGTGGTATCAGTGGGTGTGATTCCCGTGTGTAGAATGGGGAAGGCGCTCGATCCATCTCAGTTGGACCGACAGATATTGTGATGGCCTGGAGGCTCGGCTCTACCATTTCGGAAACTGCAGGACCCGTCGGGTGTTCGAAGAGTGTTGTGGTGAGTGTCTTCAACTCGTGGCGAAACCAAGGTAAAACCACGCCCAGACGTCGTGGGGTTGGGCAGCCACCTCTCATTACAGATGTCGGACGTCGCAGGCTTGGAAAATTGGTAAAACAGGACAGGAGGCGAACTAACTTCAGACATTAGTGCTGGGAAGAGTACAAGTGTGTCTGAGCGAACAGTGCATCGAACACTTCTAACGATGAGCCTCCGCAGCCGACGAGACCAGAACATCGGTAACTGTCACAAAAATGGGAAAGTGACCATCGCGCCCTCCCATCATGCCGATGGGAGGGCGCGAATCCGTCGTCTTCCAGGGAACAGCTCCTTGATACCTATACTGCAGGAGAGAGTCAAAGTGGCAGCGGCTCCATTATGCTCTGGGGAACATTCACGTGGGCATCCATGGGTGCAGGGTAGCTCGTGCATGGCACCATGACGGCCAAGGAGTATTGTACACCGGTTGCAGACCGCGTGCACCCCTTCACGACGATCATACTTCCACCGAGCGAGGTGGCGCAGTGGTTAGACACTGGACTCGCATTCGGGAGGACGACGGTTCAATCCCGAGTCCGGCCATCCTGATTTAGGTTTTCCGTTCAAAAATGGTTCAAATGGCTCTGAGCACTATGGGTCTTAACTGCTGTGGTCATCAGTCCCCTAGAACTTAGAACTACTTAAACCTAACTAACCTAAGGACATCACACACATCCATGCCCGAGGCAGGATTCGAACCTGCGACCGTAGCAGTCGCGCGGTTCCGGACAGAGCGGCTAGAACCGCGAGACCACCTCGGCTGGCTTTAGGTTTTCCGTGATTTCCCTAAATCGCTCCAGGCAAATGCCGGGATGGTTCCTTTGAAGGGGCACGGACGTTTTCTTTCCCTAATCCGATGAGATCGATGACCTCGCTGTCTGGTGTCCTTCCCCAAACAACCAAAGATCATGCTTCCGGACGACAGCGGCATTTTTCAGCAAGATAATACACCACACCACTGCTCCTGGATTTTGGTGGAGTGGTCTGAGAAAGTGGCGAGTTCCAGTTGATGTGCTGTGCCCATAACTCACTAGATCTGAACCCGACAGAACAAATTTGTGATGAGACTGAATGTGCCGTCAGAGCTCATTGCCCCTGTCTCCGGAATTTACGGGAATTAGGTGACTTATGTGTGCAGATGTGATGCCAGCTCCCTTCACTGACCTACCAAAGCCTCATTCTCTCCATTCCACAACGCTTCACCGCTGTTATCCGCGCCCAAGGTGCACAAACCGGCTACTAGGTAGGCGGTCATTATGTTCCGGCTGATCAGGGTACACTGCAGTACTTTGTCACCTCTGAGAGCCATCATAAACTGTTCTACCCATTCTGCAGATATCACTTAACTGTAAAAGAAGCGTATGGAATCAGAAAGCTTGGGATATGAGCAAGGTCCTTTTTATTCTAACTGTGCAGAGGAAAAGGGACTATAACGTTCAAAAATTCTTACAGTAGCTAGTAGGCAAGTACTGGCAGACTACATTGGATATCTTGGCTAAATTAACAAGACAAAATCCCAGCTGTAATATCCTGAATTTCTAACACGGGTGTGGGCACAGACATTTCGGTATATTGAAATACTAGAGCGACCTACAGGGAGTGTCAAAAATCCAGACACCGCGGGAAATACATGCTTGAACGTAAATGCAGATGATAGCCATGCCTGTTGGTTGCGCTGTTGTATTTCATCACGAACGGCACTTGTAGAATGTCGTCAATACGTTGCAAGTGTCAGTCGTGGACAGACCAGTGTTCGGTGCTGTAATGTGTGTCTGATGTCGGAGCTTCCAAATTGGGCAACGTTTTGGTACACATATGATGAGTGCTTCCGCAAAAACAAGGTAGCCGAAGTGTATGATGTTTCGTGCGGCAATGTGCATAAAATTTATACCACATACATGGAAAGCGGAAAAACATCATCTGCTGAGAAACAATGCAGTCGAAAGTGTGTGTTGAGTGGTTGTGACATATTGTCATTAGGGAAGATTGTGACCAAAATTGAGAGGACAACAACTGCAAGAGTTACTGCAGGACTGAATGTCACACTCGCGAACCCAGTCAGCACCAAAGCAAAAGACGGGAGAGAAGCAGGGACTCGCAGAGCGAGGTGAAACTAAAAAAACCACTCATCCATAATACAGAGGTTCGTAATAGGGAAACTTGGTAGCGTAGCAATTAAATCCGAACTGTGGAGCAACGGAAGAGTATCATTTGTTCGTATCAGTCTTGTTTCACAGTTTTTCCAAATTCTGGCCGAGTTCTTGTCCCAAGACTGAAATATGGTGGTGAGTCGGTATTGATTTGGGCAGCCATATCCCGGTAATCCATGGGTCCCATGGTTAATTTGCAGGTTTGTGTGAGTGTCATGTATTATGTGACCATTTGGCAGATGAGGTCCATCCCATGGTACACTGTTTGTCCGACAACGGTGATGCTATGATCCAAGATGACATGGCTCCTGTTGTACCAGCTCGTCTGATGATGAACTTTTCCATCTTCCCTGGCCACCACGGCCACCAGATCTCAATAATCTTGGACCTCTGTGGTCTACTTTGGGGTCAATGGTGTGTGAACGCAATCCACCTCCATCGTCGTTACCTGAATTTGCCACTGTTTTTCAGGAAGAACGATATAAAATACCATTTATAGGCTGCTGGAAGCTGTTTTGGATGCCAGCGTCTTTCCTGTACCGTATTAGACATGGTAATATGTTGTGTTTGTCGTGTTTCCATACTTTTGTCCTCCACGTCCCTCTAAATGAAACTGATATAAGGAGATGTAACGCCCTTTGCCTAGGCGGTCCTAGAAAATGGAGTTGTAGCTCTGAAATGTGTTGGAAAGTAATTAGGAAACAAAAATTTGTGATTGAAGGTGGAAAATTGCTGATTCATATAGTCCTCAACCTAAAAGTTACAGCTACTGAAAGGCCACGACTTATGGTCAACTAATACTGTAAACTTATGCAATACGTTACATTCAGTTACTAAGTGAAAGACTACTCATACACGTGTATCCTTTGCATTAGGATGTTAAGCTTTCACTCTTTTCTGAATACGCTATCACTCTGATCAGAAATCTGTTGCACGTAGTGAAGTATGAGGACCTTGGATTAACACACGTAATTAGAGCAGTCGTTGTGTCCTTCAACGTTTCTATCCCCTATTCTGTTATTAGTTCAACTTCTTTATCGCGAAATGAGAAGCATGTCCGGAGCTGATTAAAGGAACTGGGTTTTATGTTATGATGACTACGAACGAATCGTCGCTAACGTGAATGACTGGTGGCCCATGCTAAATAGAAACATGCAAATCTCATCGTTACATATACAGCAGATTTGTCACTGAAGTCGATAAGGAGCTAGCTGCATGGTCTGGGTTTACAACGACTAAAATAATTAGAACTCGTCGGTAAAATATAATATATTGTACTTAACTGGTGGTACAGCAGTTTTATAGTCAGGAGGAGTATATTTACAAACAGAGAACTATAGAGGCATCTTATAGGCCATATTTTAACTAAGCGCCTCGTTAGAGGTTGCTTCCTATCAGGTGAATGCTATACTACTTTCCTACTTGACGTTCCGAGCAAGAGCGGCCGAACGCATGCTAGAGACTTGATGCAAGCCGCGGAGTGGCGCTAGCGGCGCTAGTATCCACTCGCGGGTCCAGGGATACTACACCACTGGCCATTAAAATTGCTCCGCCAATAATAAATGCAGATGATAAACGGGTATTCATTGGACAAATATATTATACTAGAACTGACATGTGATTACATTTTCACGCAGTTTGGGTGCATAGATTCTGAGAAATAAGTACCCAGAACAAACACCTCTGGCCGTAATAACGGCCTTGATACACTTGGGCATTGAGTCAAACAGAGCTTGGATAGCGTGTGCAGGTACAGCTGCCTATGCAGCTTCAACACGATACCACAGTTCATCAAGAGTAGTGACTGGCGTATTGTGACGAGCCAGTTTCTCGGCCACCATTGACCAGACCTTTTCAATTGGTGAGAGACCTGGAGAATGTCCCGGCCAGGACAGCAGTCGAACAATTTCTGTATCCAGAAAGGCCCGTACAGGACCTGCAACATGCGGTCGTGCATTATCGTGCAGAAATGTAGGGTTTCGTAGGTATCGAATGAAGGGTAGAGCCACGGATCGTAACACATCTGAAATGTAACGTCCACTGTTCAAATTTTCGTCAAGGCAAACAAGAGGTAACCGAGACGTGTAACAAATGACACCCCATACCATCACCTTGTGATACGCCAGTATTGTGATGACAAATACACGCTTCCAATGTGCGTTCACCGCGATGTCGCAAAACACGTATGCGACCATCATGATGCTGTAAACAGAACCTGGATTCATCCGAAAAAATCACGTTTTGCCATACGTGCACCCAGGTTCGTCGTTGAGTACACCATTGCAGGCTCTCCTGCCTGTGACGCAGCATCAAGGGTAACCGCAGCCATGGTCTGCGAGCTGATAGTGCGTGCTGCTGCAAACGTCGTCGAACTGTTCGTGCCGATGGTTGTTGTTGTCTTGCAAACGTCCCCATCTGTTGACTCAGGGATCGAGACGTGGCTGCACGATCCGTTACAGCCATGCTGACAAGATGCCTGTCATCTCGACTGCTAGTGATACGAGGCCGTTGGGATCCAGCACAGCGTTCCGTATTACCCTCCGGAACCCACCGATTCCATATTCTACTAACAGTCATTGGATCTCGATTAACGCGAGCAGCAATGTTGCGATACGATAAACCGCAATTGTGATAGGCTACAATTTGACCTTTATCAAAGTCGGAAACGTGATGGTACGCATTTATCCTGCTTACACGAGGCATCACAACAACTTTTCATCAGGCAACGCCGCTCAACTGCTGTTTGTGTACGAGAAATCGGTTGTACACCATCCTCATATCGGCAGGTTGTAGGTGTCGCCACCGGCGGCAACCTTGTTTGAATGCTCTGAAAATCTAATCTTTTCGTATCACTGCATTTTCTTCCTGTCGCTTAAATTTCGCGTCTATAGCCCATTATCTTCGTGGTGTAGCAATTTTAAAAGCCAGTGGTGTAGTACGGACCGCGGTCGATAAATGTAACCCCTAACCAGTGTGGCATCGGACGTTGATACCACATTTTAACTGGCTTTTTTTTCTTTTTTGTTACCGCTACACAGTTATATTTTCACGAAATATCGTGTAATTACGTCATTATTGCTAAACGAAATAAATTTACTATCCTGTAGTACACTGACGTTTTTTATGTTAGTAGCTGCTCCGATAGCATCACTAGGACACCCACTGCACGAGGCAAACCACACGACGTATTGCCCTGCCGATTTCAGTTTTGAATGGTTAAACCAAGGCACAAGTTCACACGTATTAACTTTTTGCATTGCTTCACATACAGTGTTAGTCAAAGCTTCACATCGACCCGCGTAAGAGTGATAAGACTGTGACTACTCGTACGCTATTAATAGGTACCCTGTAGCAATCCAGCCATTGTAAAAATATTCTCTTATCTGATGAGTAGCATCCAAAATGGGTGTCACCAACTGTCACTTTACTGTGCCCAATTGTATTCACCAACTCCTGCCGATAATGTCTTGCGTTAACAAAATTAGATAGTTGTGAAAAGCCAAAAACAATCACCAACACCACCATCACACTTCAAGTTTTCACTGAAACAAACGGAATTTATTGACTTTTATTTGACCTGAACATTTTACTTCCATGTAATTTTCTCTCAGTTCACAAAAACTCGCCGGCCGCGGTGGTCTCGCGATTCTAGGCGTGCAGTCCGGAACCGTGCGACTGATACGGTCGCAGGTTCGAATCCTGCCTCTGGCATGGATATGTGTGATGTCCTTAGGTTAGTTAGGTTTAAGTAGTTCTAAGTTCTAGGGGACTGATGACCACAGCAGTTGAGTCCCATAGTGCTCAGAGCCATTTGAACCATTTGAACAAAAACTCGGTAAATAACACAAATTTTCCTTATTTATTTGCGTTTAAAGATGTTAGTTCACATCGGAAGCCACTAAGATTCGTAAACATATCAGGACTAGTGCATTCCTTTCCTGGAAAACGCAAATTCAGATTATTATAGGAAAGTTCTTCCCTAAAAGAAGAAGGAGCTAATCATTTTCCTTCACTCAACCAACGAATTTGGAATTCAGAAGTATGTCTCTGTGTTTCGCGTCAACGTTTTCCAAAAGCTGTCGATGAGATAAAATCGTTTTCCTCCGCGAATTATTCGTAATTTTCGTTACATCTTTCATTGCCGACGGCAATCCGACACTTTTCCCACGTAATAATTCCTGATGAATAATCGAATGAAAAGTTAAACAGTTAATTCCCTTTTTTATTAATCCACTAATGAAGCCATTTTTGCTACCCACAATAGTCACTGTACCATCGATACAAATTGCAGATCATTTTTTTAAACATCTATTTCGTCAAAACACTTTTAACTGCATTAAAAATATCCAACTCTGTTGTTGTGCGCCACAGTACGTTGTTGCACGACACAGTTAATAGATGACTAAAATGTGTTCAATCTGCAGTCACGTTCACACGCAAAGAATTATACCGACAGTTTGTAGTTAAATTATGTATGCTATGTCGGACATCAAGAATTCGACTTTCTACATCTACACCATACTCTGCAAGCCACCTAATGGGGTGTGATGGAGGGTACGTTTTGTATCGCTAACTGAGCCCCACAACACATTCCACTCACCAAGAGCGCTTGGGAAGAATGATTATCGGTAAGCATATCTATTGGCTCTAATTGCTCGAATTTTCACCTCATGGTCATTACGCGAGAAGTACGTTAGGGGAAGTAATATGATGTCCGACTCTTCACGGAAATTGCTCTCTCGAAATTTGAATAGTAAATCTACCAGAAATCTACAACGCTTCTCTTGTGACGTCTGCCAATGGACTTTTTTGAGCACCTCCGTAAGGCTCTCGTGCCTACTACACGATCTTGTGACGAAAAGTGCCTCTCTTTTTTATGTATTCTTTATTTCTTTTATCAATCCAATCTGGCAAGGAGTCCAAATAGACGAACAGTACTCAATAATGGGCCGAACAAACGCCTTATAAGCCACTTCCTTCGCGGATGAGTTCCATTTGCTTAAGATTCTTACTATGAATGTTAGTTTGGCATCTGCTTTTCCCATTATTTTTTTTATATGGTCATTCCACTTATGGTCATTCCGAGTAGTTACTCCTAGACATTTTACGGTCGATACTGTTCCCAGCAGTTTGTCATCAATAGTGTAGCTATACAGCAGAGGATTTATTTAGCAATGTATGCGCAATATGTTACATTTATTTACGGTCAGAGTCAACTGCCAGAGCCTGTACCATTCAACCATTCTCTGAAGATCATTCTGCAAATCGTTGCTATCTTCTGGCGTTGCTACTTTGTTATAGACAACCGCATCATCTGTGAACAGCCTTAGAGAGCATCCGACTCTTTCTACTAGACCATTTATATATATTGTGAACAGTAATGATCCTGTCACACTTCCTTGGGGTGCACCGGAAATTACCTCTACATCTGTCGATTTTGTTCCGTTAAGACCCACGTGTTGAGTTCTGCCTGCAAGGAAGTTTTGAAACCAATCGCAAATCTGCTCCGATACTTGATAACCTCGTATTTTTTTCACTAATCGCCAGTGCGGGACCGTGTCAAGTGCTTTCCTGAAGTCAAGGAACACGTATCAACCTGAGCGCCATTTTCTACGCCACTGTAAATCTCATGGAGAAACAGAGCGACTTGAGTTTCGCAGGATCTCTGCTTTCGGATTCCACGTTGATTTTTATAGAGATTTTCCTTTTCCAAGATCGTCATAATTCTTGAGCATAAAACATGTTCTGTAATTCCAGAACAGATTGACGTCAATGATATAGGTCTATAATTGTGTGCATCTGCCCTACGGTCCTTTTTGGAAACGGGAATGACCTGCGCTTTCTTCCACTCGCTTGATACCTTTCGTTGCTCAAGCGATCTACGATAAATTACTTCTAGAAGTGGAGCAAGTTCTTTCGGATAATCTTTGTAGAATCTTGTAGCCATCTCATCTGATCCTGACGCCTTTCCACTATCAAGTGACTGTAATTGTTTTTCTGTTCCACGAACGGTTATCTCAATATCTGCCATTTTGACGTTCGGACGACGATTGAAAGGAGTTACGATCCTCCGCGATGAAACAATTTTGGAAGACCGAATTCAGTATTTCTGCCTTCTCTCTGTCATCTTCAGTTTCTGTGCCAGTATGGTAACAGAGTAAATGAATGGATGATTTTCCATACGACCAAAATCTTTTAGGGTTTTTACTCAGATCGGATGACGAAGTTTTACTTTCAAAGTCATTGAACGCTTCTCTCATTGATCTCCTTACGCTCATTTTCGCTTCGTTCAGTTTTTGTTTGTCAGCTAGGTTTTTACTTCTCTTGAATCTGGGGTGAAGTTCTCTTTGTTTACGTATCAGTTTTCTAACACGGCCATTATGCCACCGTGGGTCTTTCCCATCCCTTAAGACCTTACTCGGAACATATTTGTCTAGGGCATGCTTTTGATTTTTTCATTCGTTTTCCACATCTTCGTCCTTATCACCGAATATTTGATGCTGACTGCTCAGATACTCTGAAATATGTATCCTGTCACTCTTGCTAAGCAAAAATATCTTCCTACCTATCTTAAAGTTCTTTGTGAGACCCCCTTGTTATATATCTTTACGATCACCGATATCTTACTCTACGCTAACTGATTCGATCAGTTCAGGTTTGTTTGTTGCCAGAAGGTCTAAGACGTTGCTCTCAAGAGTGGGTTCTCTAACTGTCAGCTCACAGTAATTTTCGGGCAAGATGTCCAGAACAATGTCACTAAAATTCTTTTCCCTGTCACCCGTTTTAATGGCATGACACTACAAATCTATACTTGGAAAATGGAAGTCATCCTCTATTACAACGGCAAGATCAAGAAAATTACTAACGAAATTCTGCAAGTTCTGTCTGAAGGTCTCTACTGGTAGAGCTCCTAACCTAGACAGTCTCTAAAAGCAGCTGATTACCACTTTTGACAGATCTTTGATACTTACCTTCACCCAGATTAATTCACAAGCGGAATCCGTGATAACCTCGCTAGATTTTACCGAATTTTTTACTGCAATAAAAACACCAACTCCATTAGTGGCTAATCTATCCTTAACATAAATATTCCAATGTAAACCTAGTATTTCGTTGTTACTAACATCCGGTTTCAACCAACTTTCTGTTCCTAATACTATCTGTGCTTTATAACCATCAGTAAGCGATATTAAATCTAGGACATTTCCTTGGATTCTCCTGCAGTTTACTAAAATCATATTAACCTTTCTATCTCTGATCTGCGACGACGAATGTTCTCTGAGCACACTGTGGCTAATTTATCAGGCAAGTCGACTTTTTACAGTGTTACGAGAAAAAAGCAGCTGTTTTAAAATGTCCAGCGACACCATCATAAGCAAAGGCCTTTACTGTTTCTGTTGCACATTCTTTCAAGAGCAAACCGCCGCTAAGGCGATTCTGATCTTTTGTTAGTTTTAAGCATACCACATACTATGCAGTTCACTCTTCTCTGTAAGACGTCATGGTTCAGACAACTCTTGTATGTCTTCTTTTTAAACTGAAGAACTAAAGTACATCGTTCATCACGATAATAACTCCCGTGTTTTGCTTCACAATGCCTAGAGAAATGTCGAGCATTTTTTACAAATTAAATATTGCTGTTTTCCATGGGAATCGTGTAGAAAGAAGTAATTGATCTCTTTTCGACATTTTTGAGAATCGTAATGGAAAAAGAACCACAGTAATAGCCAGAATCAAAACCAGAAAGATAGCCAAAGTAATAACGAAAATGACAAGATGAGATTTAGTGTAATATCATGGAGAATAAATCTGAAAAAAAAACCGAGAGCGATCGGATTATCTGATCAACGAAGCTTCTTCGAAGCCGGGTGGCGACGAACGGTGCCAGACCCTATGCATTGAGGAAACAGTTGAAAATAAATTGCCACACTCGGTAGCTGCTAAACAAGCGAACCGTAGGATGCGGCGGGGCCGTTACGCACAGCGCGAGTAGATTTGGAAGGAGAAGCGCTCTTCGTAGGGGAATGGCTGAAGAGCCACGCTGTGCCTGGCCTGCTCTAGAAATATGTATCTACTGAAATGAAGAACATCTAAAATCCAATTGCTCTCATTTAAAACAAAAAAGAAAAACCAGAAAGTACCCATATAGAGCAAATATTAGCAAAGAAAATATTTTTAAAAAAAAAGAAAACTGAGACAACGAAACATGGTGATACGTATGATATCCAGGCACAATGTGCTACAACGAAAAAAACAATTAGAATTGGCCAAGAATAAAATGAAGCTGCAGTGGAACGAGAAATGTGAGGAAGCACTACAACAAAGAGATAAAAAATAGAGTAAGTAGAGATTAGAGTAGGTGCAGATATTAATAGCGACCACAACTTACTTATGGCAGATATAGAAATGAGAATGAAAAAACTGAAGAAGGCGCCCATGGTGAAGAAGTGGGATCTACAGAACATAAAATCTAACAAAGAAAAAATTACAGAAATGCTGTCACGTGAATTTCTAAACACATTACGAGACAAAAAAACCATCTGACAATGTCAACGAGTACTGGAATATGCTGAAAGAAGGAATGATTAAAGTAGGACAGCAAAATATAGGATATGTAAAAGGGTAAAGGTAAAAAAAACCATCGGTCACACGAGATGGAGAAGAAAATGTAAGAACAAGAGCATGAAGATACAAGGAAGATATACCGAATATTAAATAACGAACTGGGAAGAGAAACAGAGCAGGCTAGGAAAGAATGGCTAAAAGAAGAACATGATACAACTGAAGAACTGGACAGGAAGGGAAGATACGACTTACTATACAACAGAGTAAAAACTATGACACGAAAACAAAACAGAGCAGGAAGTGCTACTACGGAAATTTTGGGTAAAGACGAAGAGGTAGTGTACAAAGATCGTGACGATGTCCTTCAGACATGGGAAGAATATTTAAAAGAGCTATATGATACAAATCGCAAACCAGAAAATCTGGAACTTGAATCTCACATCAGCGTAAATGATGACGAGAAAGGACCATAATAAAGGAAGAAGTAATGTCTGCCATAGCTGCAATGAAAAATGGCAAAGCAGTAGGTACAGATACGATACCGGGAGACATTTTAAAATGCTTGAACCAAGATGGAATAAGAGCAATATTGAGGTTGTGTAATAAAATATATGACAGTGGTGAATGGCCTGAGGACTTTCTGACAACAGTACAGATTCCATTACCGAAAAAACAAGGAACCAAGAAATGTCATGAGCACAGGACAATCAGCCTCATTTCACATGCAGCCAAAGTGATGTTAAGAATAATTATTAAAAGACTTGAAAAAGTAATGGAGGAGATTCTTGGAGAGGAGCAGTTTGGCTTTAGACGGAATACGGGCACCACAGATGCAATAGGGCTTCTATGAATCTTGGGGGAAAGGTTTATTGAAAAAGGAAGAGACCTATACAGGGTGGTCCATTGATAGTGACCGGACCAAATATCTCACGAAATAAGCATCAAACGAACAAAGTACAAAGAACGAAACTCGTCTATCTTTAAGGGGGAAAATAGATGGCGCTATGGTTGGCCCACTAGATGACACTGCCATAGGTCAAACGGATATCAACTGCGTTTTTTAAAATAGGAACCCCCATTTTTGTTATATATTCGTGTAGTACGTAAAGAAATATGAATGTTTTAGTTGGAACACTTTTTTCGCTTTGTGATAGATGGCGCTGTAATAGTCACAAACGTATAAGTGCGGCTAATCTGCACATCAATAGCAGACAAATTGCGCGAGAATCGGGAATTTCAAAAACGTCGGTGTTGAGAATGCTACATCAACATCGGTTACACCGGTACCATATTTCTATGCACCAGGAATTGCATGGCAACGACTTTGAGCGTCGTGTACAGTTCTGCCACTAGGTACAAGAGAAATTACGGGACGATGACAGATTTTTTGCACGCGTTCTATTTAGCGACGAAGCGTCATTCACCAACAGCGGAAACGTAAACCGGCAAATATGCACTATTGGACAACGGAAAGTGGAACATCAGCGACCTTGGCGGGTTAATGTATGGTGCGGCATTATGGAAGGAAGGATAATTGGCCCCCATTTTATCGATAGCGATCTAAATGGTACAATGTATGCTGATTTCCTACGTAATGGTTCAAATGGCTCTGAGCACTATGGGACTTAACATCTATGGTCATCAGTCCCCTAGAACTTAGAACTACTTAAACCTAACTAACCTAAGGACATCACACACATCCATGCCCGAGGCAGGATTCGAAACTGCGACCGTAGCAGTAGCTCGGTTCCGGACTGAGCGCCTAGAAAAAAATGGTTCAAATGGCTCCGAGCACTATGGGACTTAACATCTATGGTCATCAGTCCCCTAGAAGTTAGAATTACTTAAACATAACTAACCTAAGGACATCACACACATCCATGCTCGAGGCAGGATTGGAACCTGCGACCGTAGCAGTCGCACGGTTCCGGACTGCGCGCCTAGAACCGCGAGACCGCCGCGGCCGGTGAACGCCTAGAACCGCGAGACCACCGCGGCCGGCTCCTATATAATGTTCTACCGATTTTGCTACAAGATGTTTCACTGCATTACAGAATGGCGACATACTTCCAACGTGACGGATATCCGGCACATAGCTCGTTTGCGGTTGAAGCGGTACTGAACAGCATATTTCATGGCAGGTGGATTGGTCGTCGAAGCACCATATCACCGGATCTGACCTCCCCGGATTTCTTTCTGTGGGAAAATTTGAACGATATTTGCTATCGTGATCCACAGACAACGCCTGACAACATGCGTCAGCGCATTGTCAATGCATGTTCGAACTTTACGGAAGGCGAACTACTCGCTGTTGAGAGGAATGTCGTTACACGTATTGCCAAATGCATTGAGGTTGACGGACATCATTTTGAGCATTTATTGCATTAATGTGGTATTTACAGGTAATCACGCTGTAACAGCATGCGTTCTCAGAAATGATAAGTTCACAAAGGTACATGTAACACACTGGAACAACCGAAATGAAATGTTCAAACGTACCTACGTTCTGTATTTTAATTTAAAAAACCTACCTGTTACCAACTGTTCGTCTGAAATTGTGAGCCATATGTCTGTGACTATCACAGCGCCATCTATCACAAAGTGAAAAAAGTGGTCCAACTAAAACATTCATATTTCTTTACGTACTACACGAATATGTAGTAAACAGTGGGCGTTCCTATTTTTAAAAAATCCGTTTGACCTATGGCAGCGCCATCTAGTGAGCCAACTATAGCGTCATCTGGTTTCTCCATTCAAACTTGACAAGTTTCGTTCTTTGTAGTTTTTTCGATTGGCGCTTATTTCGTGAGATACACTCCTGGAAATGGAAAAAAGAACACATTGACACCGGTGTGTCAGACCCACCATACTTGCTCCGGACACTGCGAGAGGGCTCTACAAGCAATGATCACACGCACGGCACAGGAAACACACCAGGAACCGCGGTGTTGGCCGTCGAATGGCGCTAGCTGCGCAGCATTTGTGCACCGCCGCCGTCAGTGTCAGCCAGTTTGCCGTGGCATACGGAGCTCCATCGCAGTCTTTAACACTGCTAGCATGCCGCGACAGCGTGGACGTGAACCGTATGTGCAGTTGACGGACTTTGAGCGAGGGCGTATAGTGGGCATGCGCGAGGCTGGTTAGACGTACCACCGAATTGCTCAACACGTGGGGCGTGAGGTCTCCACAGTACATCGATGTTGTCGCCAGTGGTCGGCGGAAGGTGCACGTGCCCGTCGACCTGGGACCAGACCGCAGCGACGCACGGATGCACGCCAAGACCGTAGGATCCTACGCAGTGACGTAGGGGACCGCACCGCCACTTCCCAGCAAATTAGGGACACTGTTTCTCCTGGGGTATCGGCGAGGACCATTCGCAACCGTCTCCATGAAGCTGGGCTACGGTCCCGCACACCGTTAGGCCGTCTTCCGCTCACGCCCCAACATCGTGCAGCCCGCCTCCAGTGGTGTCGCGACAGGCGTCAATGGAGGGACGAATGGAGACGTGTCATCTTCAGCGATGAGAGTCGCTTCTGCCTTGGTGCCAATGATGGTCGTATGCGTGTTTGGCGCCGTGCAGGTGAGCGCCACAATCAGGACTGCATACGACCGAGGCACACAGGGGCAACACCCGGCATCATGGTGTGGGGAGCGATCTCCTACACTGGCCGTACACCTCTGGTGATAGTCGAGGGGACACTAAATAGTGCACGGTACATCCAAACCGTCATCGAACCCATCGTTCTATCATTCCTAGACCGGCAAGGGAACTTGCTGTTCCAACAGGACAATGCACGTCCGCATGTATCCCGTGCCACCCAACGTGCTGTAGAAGGTGTAAGTCAACTACCCTGGCCAGCAAGATCTCCGGATCTGTACCCCAGTGAGCATGTTTGGGACTGGATGAAGCGTCGTCTCACGCGGTCTGCACGTCCAGCACGAACGCTGGTCCAACTGAGGCGCCAGGTGGAAATGGCATGGCAAGCCGTTCCACAGGACTACATCCAGAATCTCTACGATCGTCTCCATGGGAGAATAGCAGCCTGCATTGCTGCGAAAGGTGGATATACACTGTACTAGTGCCGACATTGTGCATGCTCTGTTGCCTGTGTCTATGAGCCTGTGGTTCTGTCAGTGTGATCATGTGATGTATCTGAGCCCAGGAATGTGTCAATAATGTTTCACCTTCCTGGGACAATGAATTCATGATGTTCTTATTTCAATTTCCAGGAGTGTATTTTGCCCGGTCACGATCAATGGACCAACCTGTATATGTGCTTCATCGTTCCAGAAAATGCTTTTGACGTTGTGATTTGGGACAAGCTGGCGACAATAATGAGGGAAAAGAGAGTGGACTGGCAAACCAGAAGACTTGTAGACTCATCATATCTTACTTAAAAAGCCTCGGTTGAAGTGAGAGGAGAATGTACAAACTGGATCGGACTAGGAAAAGTAGTAAGAAAAGGATGCTGCAAATCATCTACTCTTTTCAACCTCTACTTGGAAAATATGGTTGACCAATGCTCATTAGATGACAAAGGAGTAGAAATTGGAGGAATAAGAGTAGGGTGTTTGTGGTTAGCTGATGACATAGTCCTTCTAGCCACAGCCGAAAAAGAATTACAAGAGATGGTGGACACAATTGAAGCTAACGGAAAGAATTATGGAATGAAAATTAACACAAAGAAACAAAAGTATTGGCACTCGGAGGAAATAAAGAAATAAAAATTATGCTGAATAGAGAAATACTAGAAGAGGAGCAAAATTTTAATTATCTTGGAAGCCGGATAGACACCGACTGGAAGTGCACCGCAGAAATCAAAACAAGGATAGCAATAGCAAAAGAGGCATTTTATAGGAAAAGAAGAATTTTCTGCAGCGATCAGTGAACTCAGGAAGAGACTCTTAAAATGACTTGTATGGAGTGTTCGTCTATACGGCGCTGCAACATGGACATTGAGGAAGAAAGACGGAGGATGGCTGGAGGCTTTTGAGATGTGAAGATGGCGGGGGATAGAAAGAATAAGTTGGATGGACAGAGAAAAAAATGAGGAGGTACTGAGAAGCGTGGGAGAGAAAAGACAGCTAGTCGATGTAATAAAAAGAAGAAAAATAAATTGGATTGGGCATATATTAAGAAAGAATGACGGACTGATCAAAACAGTTTTAGAAGGTTATGTAGAAGGGTAAAGGAAGCGAGGAAGGAAGAGATTTCAGATACCGGATGACGTGATGGACGTTACGACACTCGGCAGCCTTAAGAAGGAAGCAATGGATCGCAGAAAATGGAGAGGCAAAGGACCTGCTAATACAGCAGAAAACTGATGATGATGATGACGAGAGATATTATAAAAAAGGAAAACACCATAACTATTCACAGAACAAAGAAAATAAACATAATTGTAATCGTAAAAATCAAAAGACCCTTTGAAAAACGCAGCTTTCGTAGATACAAGGAAAGGTCACCAAAAAGGGTGCTACATATTTTTGACAAACTTTTAAACACCTAAGTAACTGGTTGTCCACTTCGCTGGCGATAGTTGCAACACACTGCCGCTAGAAGGCTCCGAACTGTTGCGTGTAGCACGGCAGTGTGTAACGCAACTATGTCAGGGCGTCTGAAAAGATGTGCTGTAATCAAGTTTCTGACCACAAAAAACGTGCCTCTAACTGAAATCAAAAAATGGCTCTGAGCACTATGGGACTTAAAGTCTGAGATAATCAGTCCCCTAGAACTTAGAACTACTTAAACGTAACTAAACTAAGAACATCGCACACATCCATGCCCGAGGCAGAATTCGAACCTGCGACCGTAGCAGTCGCGCGGTTCCGGACTAAAGCGCCTAGAACCGCTCGGCCACCGTGGCTGGCAACTTGAATCCATAGAAGAATGAAAGCTGTGTAAGGTGATGGTTGTATCGACATCAGTAATGAGCGACGTCGCGTTTTCGTGTTCAGAATGAAGGAAATGGTGGTGCTAACATCAACGTGTATGCAGAGCTCGGAGTGGATGACCGCGAACGGCAACAGACGAGAATCATCGGAATCGGGTTGAGGAAGTCATAAGAGAAAATCGTCAGATTACACAGACAGCTCTCAGGTAAGCATGACATATCATGAGATTGCGCACAGTACATCACTGCAAAACTGCGGTGTAGAAAACAGTGTGCACTGTGGGTGCCTCGAACGCTCACTCCTCACATAAAAAGAGGAGAATGGACATCTGTTAACAATTTCTTTTGCGTTTTGAGCGTCAGTCTCGTGTGTACCATAACAACACTGTCACTCTAGGACAGTTGATGTTTCTAAAAACATCAGAAATCCAATATATCGATATTTAAAAATATATCATTATCTGCTCCCGATACACGGAAAAATTATCGATATGTCGATGGAAAAATTAACGACATACAGGCCAAAAAGAATATCGGCTACGCACTGTAAATATAGTGCCAGTTTTAGAGCCGTATATTTAAGTATCGATTTATTATTAGATATTCTGTGCAGCAAGAACCTAGCAGCTTGCTTATCCCCTTAGAGCAAGAATTGAAAGGAAAACGATGTAGGTTCACCCTTAGCAATAATCACTTCGCTAACAACGGTAACTGCAGGTAAGTGGCACAATAAAAGGTGTCCAGAGGGTCCGTCGTATGGTTTCATTAGGCATTGGATTTATGTGGAACACTTCATATCGACTTCCCTATATTTCATTTCTGCAAACGCCAGTGAACTAGCAGTTCTGGTGTTGAAATATCGTGGTGAATTTAAACGTTGCAGTTGCTGTTTACGTCATCATTTCCCCTCACACGCATCCGCCCCCGGAAGAGACCAATACTGTCATTTTTGTTCATGAGTTTCAGCAACTTTTTTTTAACAATGCCGATGTGAAGAAGTAGCACACTAGTTGGTAAAAAAAGTGTTTTTAATGCAACTGGCGTGCTATTTCTTCACCCGTCTCGTCCCCCGCCCCAGGGCAATCGGATTTGCTTCACACTCACTGTCAAATAGAAAGACTGGACGTGATGAAAACTCAAAAAGTAGCAAGACTCCTACACACAGTAAAAGTAACATTATGTTTTACTACAATTTAAAAAGAACTACTTCAAACACTTATCGAAAATTGCGAAAAATATATAATATAGAATAATAATATCGACGTTCAATATTGCCATTACAATACCGATATATCGATATGTCGGTGGAAATATATCGATATATCGTTATTTCATCAAAACCCTAATTATGACAGGTGATGAAAACAACTGATCACGGTGACCCAGAACACAGGAGAGCATCAATTGTGCTCCGTCATAAAGGATCACAGACGCCAAAAAAATTCAGGACCATGAAATCAGCAGACAAAGTCACACCCACAGCGTTCTGGGATGTTAAAGGAGTGGTGCTTTCGAAATTGATGCCAAACAGGCACCATCATAAACTCTGCAGGGTACCGCGAGACCCTGAGGAAACTGAATGCACGAATTGGAAGAGTTCGTCCGCTCATGGAGCACGCTCTCCGTCAGCAGGATAATGCCGGAACAAACACGACCGCTGCGGCATCTGCAACAATCCGACGCCATGGGTTCAGTGTCATCGATCATCCTCCATACAGTCCCAGCTTGGCCCTATCCGATTTCATCTGTTTGCAAAACTTAAAGAAGAGATGTGAGCAATTCAGTTTGAGGAGATGAAGTGGTGCAAGCAGAGGCGAGGTTGTTGCTCCATCAACAAAGTCAAACCTTCGGCAGTGGCAGTATCAATAAACCGGTCCCTCGTCGGGAAAAGCGTATTAGTCGCCAGGGTATGTTGAGAAATAAATATGGAGACACAAAGACTAAAGATGTAGAATATGAATAAAGTTCGTTTAATTTAAAAAGTTTTAAAGAGTTTTCACGTAAGAAATTCGGAGGCTTTACTTTGCAATACACCCTCGTACAAAATTAGGAAGCAACAAAAAAAATAGGAGAAACTAATGTTGTTACGTGATGAGTGAGACAGTGTGAAGGCGTGAAACAGTTTAGAAATACGTAGGAAGACTGATTGATTACAATCGCTAGGTACAACGACTAGCAGATGAACCTTAACGTACAGGCCTGTAGTATGTTTAAACAGACGAAAGGATCGGGTATCGTTTGACTACAAGATACATATGCGTCTGGAAGGGGGATCCCACAATAAAATTTACCCGAAGAATTTTAGGGAAATGTAATTAATCAACGAACAAAACCCTCATTCAGACAATTCCTTGGTGTTGTTGGTTGGTCTGTAACCCTTACCAAGTTGTATAAATGAAAAATAAAGAAAACTGAAAGACTAGCATTGTGTTACTACGAAAGGTTTGTTTGCCGTGACACAACGTTACAGGAACCCTCAGCTAACAGCAGTGGGAGACGCTACATAAAATTTGTTGTGCATGAAGCAGAACTCAACCCTAAATTTCCGAAAACACATGTTCCAGTACATACCTCCTGTATCCTGTATTTCATGTAATGACTAAGAGAAAAATTTAGGGAATTTTGAATGAACATAGGGTATTGACAATTTCTTCCCTCTTATCATCCGAGACTGTAACTGGAAAAAAGTTGTGTATGAGTTTGGTACACGACGCCCCTTCTCTCATATACAGTAGTGTGTTTTGAGTTGTACAGCTGAAGATGTGTTCTATACATATTCTAATCAACTCCCCCCCCCCCCCCCCTCCTTCTCTTTTACTGGTGAGATAGGAGAGATCGCGGCATGAACATAATCGTGAAGGCGATATTTCCTTTCCCCTAGTTTCACCGAATGGAAAAAGAAATGACAAACATAATGTTGTAACGATATTAAATTTTTCACACTTCACAGGGTGGTGGGCGTAGATGTAGGGAAAAGTTTGCTTGTGTTACAGAAGCACAGAAGGAAGATAAGAAGTCAGCGACTTGCGAACGTCGTAGAGCTTTAGCATTGCTGGACGAAAATGGAGGAAGCTGTCCTAGCCTCACTAAAGCAATAGTAGCAGCATTTAAGTTACAGATAACACACAATACCGCAATCACGTTGGTCGAACAGTTAACCTGAGCACCACTTCTCAAGAACTCACCAGCTACTCCGTGTGTATGGAACGGCTCAAAGGCGCAAGTAACTTATTCAAAGATGTTCTAATTAACGGTGCACATATATTCACATTTTTAAAATAGTTTCCATCCTCACTCGTTATCTCACATATAAAAAGAATCGTTTACACGATGTGGCTCACAGGGAGGTTTCGAATCTGCTTGGGCTGCTTTGAAATGCTGTGCTGCGGAGATATCGCTGGATGATTTTTTTTTATACAGGGTGTGCGAGATAGAGGTGCTTACAGGTAAATACTTATAATGAAAGAAATCGATAGTGTATGTTGCTAGGTAAATACGCAATCGATAGAGGCACCCTCCAATAAGTGGTCCTCACCATTTCATGAACAGCGCTAAGTCACATGGCGCATGAGCGCCAGTGACAGGGCACACCTATTTCAACATGTACACCCCCGCCCCCCCCCCCCCCTTCCCACCTATATTGGGAATGTTACCATATTTCCCCACGAGACGTTCCTGAGTGTCGAATCGGAAGGCTGCGGGGCCCCTTTGCGTGACCTTCTGCTCTCGATCATATAACACTTATAAGCAAATTTAGTGTTTAGTATGGCCTAACGGTAGTTTCGTGTGAAGAAGATGATGTTAAGCCCTAGTCGGATAAATTCTCTTCGGAGAATGATCCATCGTGAAACTTTTTCCACGATTCGAGGACCAGCTCCCCAAAAAGAAAGAGACGTGGTCTCCAACATAGACTGATGAACGAAGGTAGTGATGCAGTCAGTTAGATTACCAACCCTGTGTCACGAAGCGTGTACTGGGTATAGAAAAGCATCTCAGGGCTAGACACGCAGAACAACACAATCCTTTAACTGATGATAAACAGTTTGCTGGACTGCATTTATTTTGTTTTAAGTGTTTATTCTGCCACGCGTAATTGACGATGTAGCATAAATATTTATTGAACTACCTGACTGTACGCATCATCAGTCTTCAAATAATGACAAGTTTTCATCCCAGAAATTTATTTGTGCATACATACTTCACAAGCAGCTGATGTCTACCCTTTGAGTCGTCACATGCCATTTTTTCTTGTTTCAATATTTCTTTTCCACCCTGTTTAGAGGCAACGGGAAACATCAATTTACTTTTCCTTAAAGAAAAGGAATTTTCTTTAACACCGCGCGGGATTAGCCGAGCGGTTTAAGGGGCTGCAGTCATGGACTGTGGGGCTGGTTCCGGCGGAGGTCGAGTCCTCCCTCGGGCATGGGTGTGTGTGTTTGTCCTTAGGATAATTTAGGTTAAGTAGTGTGTAATCTCAGGCACTGATGACCTTAGCAGTTAAGTCCCATAAGATTTCACACACATTTGAGCAGTTTTTGTTCTTTAACGTGTAAATTATAGCACACAGTTCATGGATTAGCTAAAAGACTTGTCTTTCGTTATATCTAGACTAAGTATGTTTGAAGTGTGGAATTTCAGACATTCCTAGTGTCAACAGAGGGCGTTATACAATAAAATTTGCAACGTCTGAACCCATGAATGTAACTGTAGAAGAAAGAGAAATTACTACAAATTTTTTCTGGAATTTAATTTTCAAATATATCAGAAATAATTTTTGTTGAATTCAGTGAAAACATTAATATCGCATTTCTGTGCTTTTATAATCAATACTTTTATATTAAAAAAATAAGTGTACTATGTGCGTGCCGCAAAAACTGTGAAACGAGTCCCAGTATGATCATGGGAGTTACATGGTGCAGTAGCCCTCTATCCCCCATTTATGAAGAAGGTTCCCGTTTTTACCTGAAGGGCGCGCTTTTGACGATATAAGGGCTGGGAAGTTTCAACTTCTAGAAATTACTAGAACGTTCCAGAACATTCGAAAGTATCGAGAAAATTCCAAAACATTCGAGAATATTCGAGGACATTCGACAACATTACAGAATGTTCCGGAATATTCCACAATGACCTTGGATGTTCTGGAAAGTTCGGGAATAGTCTGGAACAATCTGGAAGTTTCTAGAATGCTTGGCAACATCCCGGAGCATTGAGGAACATCGCAGAACACTCTAGAATGTTGTTTAAGGTTCTCGAACATTGTAGACCATTCGATGGCTTTTTGATCCCAACTAACGACAATGATCACCGAGAGAAGCAGAGAAACCGAAGAACAACGAAATGAACGGATCGAAGAATCAAAAATTGCGACTCAATCTTATAACTGAATATTGGGAACTCAAGATTGCCATAAAAATATCACCCTACCAGAAGCGCGGACGACGACAGTTAAATAATAAAAGCCAACAAATGAAGCATTCCACAAAGACCCGACGAAAGAACATAACAAACGCAGAAGCGTAGTAATCAGAAAAATTGACAAAGTCTGCGAATCTTGCAACGCGAAAAAATACTGTTGCACGAATGGAAAAATTCGATTATCACCAGAGAAAGCGCCTCCTCATGAATTTTTACATTACATGACCGGGAAAACTCCAGAATTGCAACACTTTCTTCAAAATATACAAGCGTACAAATGATTTATTTAGTTGTCAATTCAATCAACACTAACAGAGATGAAATCGATTATGTTTTTTCCATCCACGGACTAATCTATCACAAAATGGGATCATTACTACCACTACCCAACGAAGACCATACATTTTTACAAGTATATTTCATCGGAAATGAAAAATCAGAAATTGATCAACCACATACAAATATCAATCGATTGAGACGAGATAAAGTGCAAGATGTACAGAGGATCTTATACAAACACAATCAACTAATTCACATATTCAAAACAGCACTACACCGAATGATTTCTGATGACTATGAAGCTCTGATTTGAACAGACAAAGACTACCTGGAGAACACGAACGTCGATTTAATCCACCTCAGATAGACGAAGTTGCCGTCATAATTGCGGACAGTAAAAACACAAGCCGTGACATAACTGTACAACGAAGAAGAGAAGGACTACAGCACATTGCAGAGACACCGATCATCTGACGCCCTCCAATATCCACTAATATCTCTGCAGGGAGTGAACAGATATCATTTTAATGTCAATCAAATCCAACCTGAAACAGGTGGAGAAACAAAAAAAAAAAAAAAAAAAAAAGAAAAACCCACTTCCGAGGAGTTCTACGCTTACCGCTTAAAGATCACTGCACTGTGAATATTACATTTAGTAGTTTTCAATTCTTTATCCAAATATCAGCAGTGTATTTACATTTCGCGGCATGCAGTTGCAGCTGTAGCAGTTAAGTTCTGACAAAGTTGTTAGTGCATTCTTACGCAGTTATTAAATTTAGTAGGTTTCAGTGGTGTCTCGTAGTGTTTTAAGCGAAATAACAGTTTAATAAACGTTTGGAAACGTTCACTCACCGTGCTTTTTAGAGTCGCTTAGTAAATTTCGTGCGGTAGTTTTCAACTGAAGTTCCTTATTGTTTCTAGTGAAATATTTCACAAAAATTTTCATTCAGTGTTTTAACTTCGTTGAGCGTTCCAATGGCCGCTTGAATTTTTGGTTTTAGCTACGAAATTGTGTGAAGTTTTGGTGGTATTGGTATTATCTGTGGTTTAATGGTATTAATAAAAGTTGTTGATCTCTTGGTAGAGAGAGAATTTCTAGACCACTGTAGCTAGTGCAATAAATAGTGCTACTGGTGTAATCAAACTTAGATAAGGTAGACGTTTAGTTTCTCAGTAACAGAAAAAATTTACCATGAGTGAGAAGTGTGGGCTTTGTCATAGGTTTGGGAGTAGTGGGTCTCGGTGTGGGGTTTGTTCAAAGTATTTTCATTGGGGGGAATGCAGTGGGGAAGCCAGTGGGCATTATAGCGAGATCCTCTGCTGGGAATGCAGAATCTGTAGCAGAAATAAGTTGATCGAGGAGCAGGAGCGTAAGAACCGTGCCCTTCAATTGCAGTTACAATACGCAAAGGAGGAACTAGCTAGGTTGAGGAGGGTGAAGGGGCCTGGGAAATGGGAACTGGCAGATGGCAAGAAGGCAGCTAGGAGGAGGAGGTATTCAGATAGTTGTACTTTTCGTACATGAAATAGACTTGACCAACAGTCATAGATCACTGGAGAGGAGCCTCCTGTAGCTGTAGGTGTAGGAAACATGCAGCAGTACTCAGCAGTTAGGAAGCCCAAGTCAGTTGCAAAGTCTAACAGAGAGAAGAAGGTTCTGCTGCTAGGTAATTTGCACCGTAGAGGAGTGGGCTAGTAGTCGCAGGAAGTTTTGGAGAGTGAGTACCAGGTTACCATCATTGTGATGCCTGGTGCAGGGTTGGCTCAGGTGACTGACATCATAGGGGAGTTATGCAGTTATTTTACGAAAGAGGATCAGATAGTGATTGTGGGTGGAGTAGGGAATAATCTTCATGTTGTTGTTGTTGTCTTCAGTCCTGAGACTGGTTTGATGCAGCTCTCCATGCTACTCTATCCTGTGCAAGCTGCTTCATCTCCCAGTACCTACTGCAACCTACATCCTTCTGAATCTGCTTAGTGTACTCATCTCTCGGTCTCCCTCTACGATTTTTACCCTCCACGCTGCCCTCCAATGCTAAATTTGTGATCCCTTGATGCCTCAAAACATGTCCTACCAACCGATGCCTTCTTCTAGTCAAGTTGTGCCACAAACTTCTCTTCTCCCCAATCCTATTCAATACCTCCTCATTAGTTACGTGATCTATCCACCTTATCTTCAGTATTCTTCTGTGGCACCACATTTCGAAAGCTTCTATTCTCTTCTTGTCCAAACTAGTTATCGTCCATGTTTCACTTCCATACATGGCTACACTCCAAACAAATACTTTCAGAAACGACTTCCTGATACATAAATCTATATTCGATATTAACAAATTTCTCTTTTTCAGAAACGCTTTCCTTGCCATTGCCAGTCTACATTTTATATCCTCTCTACTTCGACCATCATCAGTTATTTTACTTCCTAAATAGCAAAACTCCTTTACTACTTTAAGTGTCTCATTTCCTAATCTAATTCCCTCAGCATCACCCGATTTACATTCCATTATCCTCGTTTTGCTTTTGTTAATGTTCATCTTATATCCTCCTTTCAAGACACTGTCCATTCCGTTCAACTGCTCTTCCAAGTCCTTTGCCGTCTCTGACAGAATTACAATGTCATCGGCGAACCTCAAAGTTTTTACTTCGTCTCCATGAATTTTAATACCTACTCCAAATTTTTCTTTTGTTTCCTTTACTGCTTGCTCAATATACAGATTGAATAACATCGGGGAGAGGATACAACCCTGTCTCACTCCTTTCCCAACCACTGCTTCCCTTTCATGCCCCTCGACTCTTATGACTGCCATCTGGTTTCTGTACAAATTATAAATAGCCTTTCGCTCCCTGTATTTTACCCCTGACACCTTTAGAATTTGAAAAAGAGTATTCCAGTCAACATTGTCAAAAGCTTTCTCTAAGTCTACAAATGCTAGAAACGTAGGTTTGCCTTTTCTTAATCTTTCTTCTAAGATAAGTCGTAAGGTCAGTATTGCCTCACGTGTTCCAACATTTCGACGGAATCCAAACTGATCCTCCCCGAGGTCTGCATCTACCAGTTTTTCCATTCGTCTGTTAAGAATTCGTGTTAGTATTTTGCAGCCGTGGCTTATTAAACTGATAGTTCGGTAATTTTCACATCTGTCAGCACCTGCTTTCTTTGGGATTGGAATTATTATATTCTTCTTGAAGTCTGAGGGTATTTCGCCTGTCTCATACATCTTGCTCACCAGCTGGTAGAGTTTTGACAGGACTGGTTGTCCCAAGGCCGTCAGTAGTTCTAATGGAATGTTGTCTACTCCCGGGGCCTTGTTTCGACTCAGGTCTTTCAGTGCTCTGTCAAACTCTTCACGCAGTATCGTATCTCCCATTTCGTCTTCATCTACATCCTCTTCCATTTCCATAATATTGTCCTCAAGTACCTCGCCCTTGTATAAACCTTCTATATACTCCTTCCACCTTTCTGCCTTCCCTTCTTTGCTTAGAACTGGGCTGCCATCTGAGCTCTTGATATTCATACACGTGGTTCTCTTCTCTCCAAAGGTCTCTTTAATTTTCCTGTAGGCAGTATCTATCTTACCCCTAGTGAGATAAGCTTCTACATCCTTGCATTTGTCCTCTAGCCATCCCTGCTTAGCCGTTTTGCACTTTCTGTCGATCTCGTTTTTGAGACGTTTGTATTCCTTTTTGCCTGCTTCATTACTGCGTTTTTATATTTTCTCCTTTCATCAATTAAATTCAATATTTCTTCTGTTACCCAAGGATTTCTAGCAGCCCTCGTCTTTGTACCTACTTTATCCTCTGCTGCCTTCACTACTACATCCCTCAGAGCTACCCATTCTTCTTCTACTGTATTTCTTTCCCCTATTCCTGTCAATTGTTCCCTTATGCTCTCCCTGAAACTCTGTACAACCTCTGGTTCTTTCAGTTTATCCAGGTCCCATCTCCTTAATTTCCCACATTTTTGCAGTTTCTTCAGTTTTAATCTACAGGTCATAACCAATAGATTGTTTGCAGTTTCTTCAGTTTTAATCTACAGGTCATAACCAATAGATTGTGGTCAGAGTCCACATCTGCCCCTGGAAATCTCTTACAACTTAAAACCTGGTTCCTAAATCTCTGTCTTACCATTATATAATCTATCTGATACCTTTTAGTATCTCCAGGGTTCTTCCACGTATACAACCTTCTTTCATGATTCTTAAACCAAGTTGTGCTCTGTGCAAAATTCTACTAGGCGGCTTCCTCTTTCATTTCTTAGCCCCAATCCATATTCACCTACTATGTTTCCTTCTCTCCCTTTTCCTACACTCGAATTCCAGTCACCCATTACTATTAAATTTTCGTCTCCCTTCACTATCTGAATAATTTCTTTTATTTCATCGTACATTTCTTCAATTTCTTCGTCATCTGCAGAGCTAGTTGGCATATAAACTTGTACTACTGTAGTAGGTGTGGGCTTCGTATCTATCTTGGCCACAATAATGCGTTCACTATGCTGTTTGTAGTAGCTTACCTGCATTCCTATTTTCCTATTCATTATTAAACCTACTCCGGCATTACCCCTATTTGATTTTGTGTTTATAACCCTGTGTTCACCTGACCAGAAGTCTTGTTCCTCCTGCCACCGAACTTCACTAATTCCCACGATATCTAACTTTAACCTATCCATTTCCCTTTTTAAATTTTCTAACCTACCTGCCCGATTAAGGGATCTGACATTCCACGCTCCGATCCGTAGAACGCCAATTTTCTTTCTCCTGGTAACGACATCCTCCTGAGTAGTCCCCGCCCGGAGATCCGAATGGGGGACTATTTTACCTCCGGAATATTTTACCCAAGAGGATGCCATCATCATTTAATCATACAGTAAAGCTGCATGTCCTCGGGAAAAATTACGGCTGTAGTTTCCCCTTGCTTTCAGCCGTTCGCAGTACCAGCACAGCAAGGCCGTTTTGGTTAATGTTGCAAGGCCAGATCAGTCAATCATCCAGACTGTTGCCCCTGCAACTACTGAAAAGGCTGCTGCCCCTCTTCAGGAACCACACGTTTGTCTGGCCTCTCACAGATACCCTTCCGTTGTGGTTGCACCTACGGTACGGCCATCTGTATCGCTGAGGCACGCAAGCCTCCCCACCAACGGCAATGATGCAGTTAGGCGTGTTAACATGAGGTTGGAGAAGGCACTGATGGCAGAGGGCATGGCTCACTTTGCAGTGGTGCCATTTGAGGCTATCAATAGGTCGGGTTGCACTAGGCATGGCCTGTACCTCAATAGGTATGGGGAGGGGAGGCTGACAAAGCTTATAGGTTACAGTGTAGTTGGTGGTCGTGGGATTATTCATGGAAAAATTCTTGTAGTACATGGCGTTAGAGCTGCACCGTTTTTACATTGAAGTCAGCTGGTAGGTATACCTGCTTAAAGGAAGCACCTCTAACAAAGGAATCACCTTCAGAGGAGGCCAAGTGTCCAAGTAGAGAAGGAACTAGCATATTCCATCAAAATATGAGAGATATTTGAGATAAAGTTAGTGAATTGCTCATAGATGTGGTCTCTGACATTATTGGTATTTCGGAGCACCACTTAAATAATTTGACTATTCAGAGGCTTCCTTTACCGGCAGACACATTAGCTGGCTGTTTTTCATGGGGTTCCTTGCAAACTGGGGTAGTGGCTATGTACGTAAAAAACAGTATTCCATTTGAGTCCGTAGACGTATCACGGCACTGCCCTAAATGGATATTTCAATGATGTGCAGGGGCAGTTGAATTCAGTGAAACAAAACTTCTGATCGTTGTTATTTGTAGGTCTCCTAACTCTGACTTCAGGGTATTTCTGCTCAAGCTAGAGAGTGTTCTTGATTCACTTTATAGGAATTACCGAAAATTAGTTATATGTAGTGACTTCAATATTAATTTTGTATATGATTGTGCAAGAAAAAGGATGATGGTAGATCTCCTAAACTCATAAGATCTGTTGCAGACTGAATTTTTTCCAGCCATGGTGCACGGGAACGGTAGCGCAGCCATAGACAATATTGTTATTCATGGTTCATTACTAGATGGGCATTCTGTTAGTAAAAGGGTGAATGGCCTTTCAGACCAGGATGCACAAATTTTAACGCTAAAAGGTTTTTCTACTCAAACAAATGTCACATATAATTACAAACTATGTAGGAAATCTACTCCAACGGCAACAGAGAGTTTTTAAACCTCGTTAAGGATCTAGAGTGGCAGAATGTTTGTAATGCCGATAACATAGATCACAAATATACAATAATACTTTCCTTAACACATTTCTCTTGCTCTTTGAGAGTTGCTTTCCATTAGAAAGTTCTGAAAGAGGTATTAGGAGTAAAAGGCAGCCGGGATGGCTTACTAGTGGGATAAAGATATCATATAGAACAAAGCGGGGATTATATAAAAATGTTAGAAGTAGTCACAATAAAGCTAAAGCAGCCCATTAAAAACAGTATTTAAGGTACAGTTCGTCTTTAGAAGTCGTTTAACAACTAAAATGCTATATCATCTTTTGTTTGTGAGCTATTTGATGAATTAAACAAAATGTTTCGAACGATAGTCATATTTTTCGATTTAACTAAGGTATTTGATCGTGTTGATCACAAAATATTGCTCCAGTGTTGGACCATTATGGATTATAGGAAGTAGCCCACAATTCGTTCACCTCTTCCTTTAACAACAGACAGCAAAAGGACATTATTCATAGTGTTTAAAATGACTGTGATGTGGGGTCTGAGTGGGGTACACTCAAATGAGGGGGTGCCCCAGGGATCAGTGTTGGGCCACTTCTGTTTCTTGTTTATATAAATGTCATGGCCTCTAGTACTAAAGGTAATTATAAAATACTTCTGTTTGCTGATGACACGAGTTTGGTAGTAAATGATGTTGCGTTCAACATTGGTTCTCTTTTAAATAGTGCAGTTCATGACGTAAGTTCATGGCTTGTAGAAAATAAACTAACACTAAACGACAGTAAGACTCAGTTTTTACAGTTTATAACACACAATTCAACAAAACCTGACGTTTTAATCTCACAGAGTGGGTATATGATGAGTGAAACTGAACAGTTCAAATTTCTAGGTGTTCAGATAGATAGTAAACTGTCGTGGAAGGCCCACGTTCAGGATCTTGTTCAAAGACTTAATGCTGCCATTTTTACTATTCGAACAATGTCTGAAGTAAGTGATCGTTCGAAACGAAAATTAGTCTACTTTGCTTATTTTCATTCGTTTATGTCGTGTGGTATTATATTTTGGGGTAACTCTTCCAATTCTCAAAGGATATTGTTGGCTCAGAAACGGGCAGTTCGGGCAGTAAGTGGTGCAAGTTCGCGATCTGACATTAGCCTCTCAATACATATATTCTTTACTATTTTTCTTGTTAACAATATCAGCTTATTTTCGAGAATTAGCGGCTTTCACTCAGTTAATGCTAAGCAGATATCCAATCTGCATTTGGATCGCATTTCTTTATCTCTTGTGCAGAAAGATGAGCAGTATACTGCTGCATCCATTTTCAATAAGCTACCACAATAATTCAAAAATCTTAGCAGTAATCCAAGCCTATTTTAAATTGAAACTGAAGACATTCCTTATGCGTCACTCCTTCTATTCTATTGAGGAGTTCCTTGAAAAATGAAGCTGATTCCTATGTTATGTTGTTGATTGCGTTTACTTAATCTTACGGCGTGAATTTTTTTGATTCATAAACATTTTAGTTTATCGGTTATTACTTTTATGTTGTAATTTCATGTACTGACACTTTCCGTGAACTTGGAGATTTGCTCCTCAATTTGGTCCCATAGAACTAGAGGCATAAATAAAAAATGTACAATCACATTCTAAACACTCACGTTTATTCCAACAATTCCTGGTAGATGTGTATGCAAAAGTAGAAGCGGAATGGATGCTTTACGTAAGACTAAATC
This sequence comes from Schistocerca gregaria, assembly GCF_023897955.1. Taxonomy (NCBI): domain Eukaryota; kingdom Metazoa; phylum Arthropoda; class Insecta; order Orthoptera; family Acrididae; genus Schistocerca; species Schistocerca gregaria. The sequence continues at coordinate 348,480,997 of NC_064931.1, forward strand.
AGAAGAAACTACCCACTGAAGATTACATTCACCTTCGAGACGCAATCATAAATGACGGAAATATTGACGACTTTGGAACAATAGTAATCTTACACTCATCATACATAGAAAGTCCGAGGCACATGCAAGAATACACTCGAGGTACCATGACCTAAATGAGAAAATATGGACTACCTGACCTCTTCATAACAATCACGTGCAGCTCGTCTTGGTCAGAAATCAAAAAACAACTATGATATAGACAAGCCCCCATGTATCGACACGATTAAATAGTCCTAGTTTTCCGACAAAAACAGATGAGATTTGCAGAAGTCATCAGAAAATACCACATCTCTGGTACCGTTAGACGCTGGCGAAAACGAGGACTGCCTCAGTCACACAAATTCATGTGGTTACACGATGGAACTCATACCACGACAAAATCTGGATTTACCAATCCACAAGAATACGCGGAACTGTACGACGTAGTAGTGAGAAACATATGCAAAAAATGGTTCAAATGGCTCCGAGCACTATGGGACTCAACTGCTGTGGTCATCAGTCCCCTAGAACTTAGAACTACTTAAACCTAACTAACCTAAGGACATCACACACATCCATGCCCGAGACAGGATTCGAACCTGCGACCGTAGCAGTCGCGCGGTTCCGGACTAAGCGGCTAGAGCCGCGAGACCACCGCGGCCGGCCAGATACATATGCGATTGCAGTCTTTCTCGGCGTGTTTCACTGATGAATTCTTCTCGGGTTATCAACCGAGTGGTGGCGTCGCCTTGTAGCAACGTTTCAATGAGTTTCGTACCCATCATCTTCTGGCGAAGTGTCGGGGTGCTGTGTTCTGCTATCAATATAGTTGCTTGGCCGTCGTCCGCTACTGTAGGCCGGCCAATCACGTTCCTCCGGAAGGGTATATCGCGTCGATAGTGGGGGGGGGGGGGGTTGGAGGGGTTGGAAGGGGGGGGGGGGGGAGCGACGCGGACTGGTGTCGAGACCCCGTGGCTATCCAATCTGTCTGCGGACGCCGCTGCCTTCAGATCGGAGCGTTCCTGACGTATTTTGTCAATTGTGGGACACTACGCTGCAGTGAGCTAAAAACCGTTATCACTGTTTACGAAATTGTCGTGCATACGTATCTCCACCGCCTCTTTGAAGATCGAGTCCCAGAAACCGTTGGCGCTGCACAGCTTCTTCGTTTTTTCGAATTCGAAGGTGTGTCCCTCGATAATGCTATGTTCTGCTACCGCCGATTTGTTTGTCTGTCCTAGTCGTACGTTCCTGATGTGTTCAGTACAGCGCTGGGAGATACATCGTTGAGTCTGCACGATATATTCCATCCCACATTCGCACTCAATACCGTAAATGCCCGGCGTCTGCAACCCCAGCTGTTCTTTGGTTAAGCCAAGTATATCTTTGTCTTTTTTCGGTGCGCGAAAGATGGTCGTTATTTCGTGCTTCTTTAATATTCTTGCGATCTAGGCTGCTGGCGAGCCAGTAAACGGCAGAAATGACACACGTTTTGCTCCGTCTTCATCTGGTTTCTCATCCCGTCTCTTGTCTGCACGCAAGGCGTGTCCTATTTGTGTCTCGGTGTAGCCGTTCTTTCGGAACGTGTCCCGCAGATGTGCTAACTCACGCGCAAACTCTCGCTGTCACTGGCTCTTTGTACTAAGGTGTACAGTACTGAGTTACGTTGTGCTGAATGGTGGCAGCTCCAAGCATTGAGATATAAGTCCGTGTGCGTCTTTTCCCTGTAGACCGAGTGTCCCAACGTACCGTCCGGATTTATCTTGATCAAAATATCCAAGAAGGGAAGGCAGCCGTTCTCTTCTACCTCCATGGTGAATTTGATGCTGTCATGTATGCCACTGAGATGGCGTAGGAACTCCTGTAGTTTCTCCTTGCCATGGGGTCACACTACAAAAGTGCCGTCTACGTCCCTACACTTCGCCAGAAGATGATGGGTACGAAAGTCATTGAAACGTTGGGCCAAGACAACGCCACAACTCGGCTGATAACCCGAGAAGAACTCATCAGTGATAAACATGATGCACGGACCATGCGGACCATCAAATGCCAATTCGGTATGTATGAGTGATGGAAAATGGATAGAAAAATACCCAAAACATTACTAGTAAGACACACAAATCTGAGTTGTTAGCTATCCCAAATACAAAACACGATCACCAAACAACGGTGGTCTCACAGCAAAAATACGAATACGAGACAGCGACGAACTGCAAATACACTCCTGGAAATGGAAAAAAGAACACATTGACACCGGTGTGTCAGACCCACCATACTTGCTCCGGACACTGCGAGAGGGCTCTACAAGCAATGATCACACGCACGGCACAGCGGACACACCAGGAACCGCGGTGTTGGCCGTCGAATGGCGCTAGCTGCGCAGCATTTGTGCACCGCCGCCGTCAGTGTCAGCCAGTTTTCCATGGCATACGGAGCTCCATCGCAGTCTTTAACACTGGTAGCATGCCGCGACAGCGTGGACGTGAACTGTATGGGCAGTTGACGGACTTTGAGCGAGGGCGTATAGTGGGCATGCGGGAGGCCGGGTGGACGTACCGCCGAATTGCTCAACACGTGGGGCGTCAGATCTCCACAGTACATCGATGTTGTCGCCAGTGGTCGTCGGAAGGTGCACGTGCTCGTCGACCTGGGACCGGACCGCAGCGACGCACGGATGTACGCCAAGACCGTAGGATCCTACACAGTGCCGTAGGGGACCGCACCGCCACTTCCCAGCAAATTAGGGACACTGTTGCTCCTGGGGTATCGGCGAGGACCATTCTCAACCGGCTCCATGAAGCTGGGCTACGGTCCCGCACACCGTTAGGCCGTCTTCCGCTCACGCCCCAACATCGTGCAGCCCGCCTCCAGTGGTGTCGCGACAGGCGTCAATGGAGGGACGAATGGAGACGTGTCGTCTTCAGCGATGAGAGTCGCTTCTGCCTTGGTGCCAATGATGGTCGTATGCGTGTTTGGCGGCGTGCAGGTGAGCGCCACAATCAGGAGTACATACGACCGAGGCACACAGGGGCAACACCCGGCATCATGGTGTGGGGAGCGATCTCCTACACTGGCCGTACACCTCTGGTGATCGTCGAGGGGACACTAAATAGTGCACGGTACATCCAAACCTTCATCGAACCCATCGTTCTACCATTCCTAGACCGGCAAGGGAACTTGCTGTTCCAACAGGACAATGCACGTCCGCATGTATCCCGTGCCACCCAACGTGCTGTAGAAGGTGTAAGTCAACTACCCTGGCCAGCAAGATCTCCGGATCTGTCCCCCATTGAGCATGTTTGGGACTGGATGAAGCGTCGTCTCACGCGGTCTGCACGTCCAGCACGAACGCTGGTCCAACTGAGGCGCCAGGTGGAAATGGCATGGCAAGCCATTCCACAGGACTACATCCAGCATCTCTACGATCGTCTCCATGGGAGAATAGCAGCCTGCATTGCTGCGAAAGGTGGATATACACTGTACTAGTGCCGACATTGTGCATGCTCTGTTGCCTGTGTCTATGTGCCTGTGGTTCTGTCAGTGTGATCATGTGATGTATCTGACCCCAGGAATGTGTCAATAAAGTTTCCCCTTCCTGGGACAATGAATTCACGGTGTTCTTATTTCAATTTCCAGGAGTGTAGATAATCAATGGTTAGTACCATATAATATATTAATTTCCAAAATGTTCAAAGTACACATAAACGTAGAATACTACAATTCAATGAATTTCATCAAATATGTCTGTAGATATGTGAACAAAGGCAGGGACATCGCAGTATTTGAAATAGCCAAAGAAAGCGAACAACGAAACAGAAACAACATGATCCTCATGTACCAAATGGGAAGATACATTAACAGTAACGATGCTACGTGCCAGATTTTCGTTTTTCCCGTACACGAACACAAATCAACTGTGCAACATCTACAAATGCATTTGGAGAATGGACAGAGAGAGTTCTTCAAAATAGACACCTCAAGAAAAATTGCAAGCGAACCACTTGAGAACACAACATTAACAGCCTTTTATCAACTGTGCCAAACAGAGTCATGTCGACGCCCCTACGTATAATACGTGGAACGCAACAACAAAACTCTTTCAACAACGAAGACAAGGAATTCCAAAAGAAGCTCATCCTGTAATCATGGGAACAACGCCGAAAGTTTCTAACTCCGGGTATTGCTACACGAAATACGGGGAACAACACGTTTCACAGATTTCGAGACTGTTGTCGGTTATCTATGGCAGACGTACAGAGAAGCATGCCAACGCTTAGGACTACTGGAAAACGACAACCACTGGGAACTAACACTACAAGAAGCATCACTCACAGCCTCAGCCGAACAAATAAGACATTTATTGGGCTTAACTCTAACATCATGTAACCCATTGAATCCAAAACAGCTATGAGACTCCTTCAGAGAGAGTATGAGTGATGGCATACTGTACTAAATCCGACAAGCTCATCGTGAACGGACCATCGAATTCAGAGACAACATTTTCAATGAAACATTCATTCGCCTAGAAGATAAATATCTAGCAGTAAATAACTAGACCGTAGTAATGCTGGGATGCAAGACCCAAGAGAATAGGCTCTCAGTGAGCTAAATTTCGAAATTACTAGGAAAACAGTTACAACATCAACGAACTACTTCAGTACATTTCTCACAGCAAATCACTCGTCAATGACAACCAGAAGGAAATTTACAACGTTATCACGGACCGGATCCACAACAACCCTGGCGGAAGTACTTACTTAGACGCAGCAGGTCCATTGGGAAAACGTTTCTAATGAATCTATTACTGGCGGAAATATGCGCTAAGCAACACAGCGCACTTGCACTGTCATCATCTGGCATTGCAGCCACACTTAAGGAAGAAGGACGAAGTGCCCATTCATCCCTACAATTACCACTAAATGTAGCCGAAGAACAATTGCCTGTATGTGAAATCTCAAGAGCGTCTGGACGGAGTGAACTTCTAAATACTGCGACTAACAAGGAATATTAGAGCTGAAATATAGAAAGATGAAACAATAGCACATTTAGCTCAGCAACTTTTACAAATACGCGAAGGCACATATCCTACTTACCAGATGACCAGCCTCATTAAACTCAACAGTTATTTCCGCAATATAGCTACTGCTGAAAACGAACTGATAAACCAAATTTATCCAAACATTGTTGAAAACTGTACCAATCGGGACTGGCTATTTGAAAGGGCAATTTTGGCAACTAAAAATAATATTGTCGACGATATAAACTTTAATATGCAAGAGAAAACTCCCGGTGAAGAGAGAATATACGAATCTTTCGACACGATGGTAAACATTGAAGAAAATTTGAACTCCCCTGCAGAATTTCTAAATTCTTTGCAAGTACCGGGAATGCCATTTCACTGTCTTCGACTTAAAAGTGGCTCTCATATCATAGTACTCAGAAATCTAAACTCACCAGAACCATGTAATGGAAAAGGATGATCGTCAAACAGCTATTTAATAACATCATCGAAGCCGAACTTACGACCGGAAAGTACATAGGACACGCACCATTTATCCCCAGGATACCACTGATCTTTACTGAACTGATATTCCAATTTAAAAGACTGCAATTTGCAATCAAATTGGCGTAGAGTTGCGCAGTTAACAAAGCACAAGGAGAAACTGCGGCATCAACTTCAAAGACTCTTGCTTCTCTCACGGTCGACTAAACGTAGATTGTCTCGAGGAGTAAATTTGAAAAATGTGTACTCATATACACCCCCACCCCCCGCATAGCAAAATGAAGAATGTTGTTTATAAACAAGTATTTTAAACAGTCAGAATATGTTTCAGCAAAACTTTTTTACCTGTTATATTTGAGGGTTTATACTGTTATTGCAGCTACCACACAATGGCATATCAGTTCCCAGAGCGAAGACGGGTACCACAGATAGTCGCAAACAAAACGCAGTTCCTCAGTAATAATGGCAAATGAATCAAACAGTTCCTTACAGGTCCTTAGAACCAGTCACTTAGCTGGTATGGAGCGCAGAACTTTATTAATGAATTACTTAATTTTTCATTTGTGTCGTTATTTTTTGCTTTGACGAGGCGGGCAACACAGTTCTATAGCATCAAAATACCTTCTCAGCTTTTAGGACACAAATAAGCTAGCTGAAAAAAGAGGTACATTGCTTTTTGGCTCTCCTGTCAACTAGGAGATGTGACACTTAAACCTTTGACATTTGACGGTCTTCGTTTATTGACGCTGGTAGCAAAACACGAACAATAATCAAAAATTTCAATGTGACGTGAGCTGTTAAATAAAAGGAAACAAATTTCATCTAGTTCCATTTATATTTACTTATCGTTAATCTGTTTTCGATTTATTGAAATATGTTTGTCAAGCGTTTTTAAATTTGGCAAAGTTTAACCAGTGCAGGGTTACATATTTGCTGTGTTTCGTTAGCTAAAATGCGGTATCTAACATTTACCAAGAAGGGAAAAGAGCCTTAAAGCGGCACAACGGTTGCGCCCGTTTCGCTTAAAATAAGCCATTCCAGCCGAATAAGTGACATCTCTCCATACTTGTGGAAGCGTGACGCAGTGTAGCTGCAGATAACGTGTAGAATTCTCAGTCTGAACGAGATATAGGTCTAATGGTTTTCGTGCAAAGGCTAGTTTATCGTAACCTAGTCATGGCGCAGACTGATTTACAACTTACAGGTCCGCTTTTGATGAAAATTTCCAGTAATGCTATCAGATGTAATATTCATGATTAATCAGTAGTGTCCTCCTTTATAAAACATTAACACGGATTTAGCAGTCAGATTATGTCAGCACGCTTGAAGTTAAAACGAATTCGTTAAACGGATTCGCAATGGCACGATTAGAGCCATTTATACCAATTATAATAAGCTTAAATCTTGCCAGTGTACCTCAATTTGTCGCTGCTATAAATTTGTCCGAAGGGATTACGCACAATATTTGATCGTATTTTCCGTTTAACCGCATTCAGTGCCACATCCTAGCCGACAAGAAGATTACTTATCTCTGACCGTAATTCGGAACTCTACGAAACCTCTCTTTTTTAAAATTTAACTTACGTCTTAATACAGCCTTAGCAAGTCTCTGGCGATAGAGTCTTGATAAATGGTCGCTACCTGTTATTAAAAGAAACATTTCAACGCACATCATATTTATCCCGTCAACGGTGATTAATTTCTTTCGCTGTGAGAAAATGTACTATAAAAAACCATTTGTATATTGTCAAATCCATTCTCAGTTTACGATAGGTTAAAATAGAAGTAAGGGAAGTAAAATACGCTTCGGTAGCTAGCTGCTGCTATGGAATATTGCAAAATAACAGCTTTAAAATTTAGAAATATTCCAGAACGTTATTATGATCACCTAATGATTTGGCGTGCAAAACTTAAGGTCGAAAGTAACTTTCGTACGGTGTGTCACTGCCATGTAACATAGCTTGATGAAACTTGCACCACACCTAGAAATGATTGTACAGAATGTAACTGAAATGACTATGCAACGTTATGATGAGAAATTACGCTTTGAAAAATTGCACTTATGCCACCGCGATTAATGACCATCCCCTGGATGTTACAAAAGGCGGAACATGGTTCTTAATAGGGTGTGTGATCACCATGGACATCAATACATGCTCTGCATAGTTTTCCATTCTGGCCATGAAGTCGGCAAACAGTTCTTGTGGTAGAGGTTTCCATTCCCCCATCAGCGTGATTGACACCGTCTGAGTCTATACATACATGTCCACTCCGTAAATCACACCTAAGTGCCTCTCAGAGTGTTCATCGAACCACCTTCACACTAATTCTCTGTTTTCTACTCTCGAAAAGCGCTTAGGAAAACCGAACGCCTGCGTCTTTACCTGCGGATTCTGACTGCCCCTATTTTATAATGATGATCGATTCTTCCTATGTTGGTCGGCATCAACAAAATGTTTTCGCATTCGGAGAAGGAAGTTGACGATAGAAATTTCTGAGAAGACCTCGATGCGACGAAACATGCCTTTCTTTTAATTACGCCCACCCTAAATCCTGTTTCATGTCCATGACACTCTTTCCTCTATTCTTCTATAATACAAAATGTGATACGCTTCTTTAAATTTTCTCGATGTACTCCGTTGACCCTATCTGGTAAGGATCTCACAGTGCTCAACAGTAGTCTAAAAGAGGACGGACAAGCGTAGTGTAGGCACTCTCTTTAGTAGATCTTTGGCTACTTGTAAGTGTTCTTCCAATACAATTCAGCCTTAGATTCACCTTCGCCATAACATTTTCTGTGTGTTCTTTCCAATGTAAGTTATTAGTAATTGTAATTCATAGGTATTAGTGGAATTTACGGCCTTTAGATATGATTGATTTATCGTGTAACCGAAGTTTAACGTATTCCCTTTAGAGCCTACGTGGATGAGCTCACACTTATTATTATTTAGGGCCAATTGCCAATTTTCGCACCATACAGATATCTTATTTAAATCATTTTGCAGTTGCTTTTGTTCTTCTGACGACGTTACTAGGCGATAAACAATAGCATGATCTGCAAAACTCTTAGACGGTTGCTCAGATTACCACCTAAATCGTTTATTAGATAAGGAAAAGCATAGGATCTATAACACACCTTTGGAAACGCCAGAAATCACTTGTCTTAATCGACAACTTTCCATCAATTACTAAGAACCGTGACCTCTCTGACAGAAATAACGAATCTAATCGCATAACTGAGACGATATTCCATAAGCAAGCAATTTGATGAGAAAAAGCTTGTGAGCTAAAAGCCTTCTGGGAAACCAAAAATATGTAATCAATCTGAAATCACTTGTCGATAGCACTCAACACTGTGTGAGTAAAGAGCTGGCTGTTTTCTAAATCCATGTTGATAATATGTAAATTAGTCGTTCTCTTCGAAATAATTTATAATGTTCTAACACAATACATGTTCAAAATCCTGATGCATATCGACTTTAATGAAATGGGCGTATAATTTAGTGGATTACTCCTATTTTCTTCGTTGAATATTGGTGTGTACTGCGCAGTTTTCCTGTCTGTGGTACGTATCTTTCATTGAGTGAGCAGTTGTATATGATTGTTAAGTATGGAGCTATACAATCTGGATCGGAAGGCTTGCTTTTGGTAAGTGATTTAAGTTTGTTCACTACTCCGACAATATTTACTTCCAAGTCACTCATGTTGGCAACTATTCTTGGTTCGAATTCTGAAATATTTACTTCGTCTTCTTTGGTGAAGGAATTTCGGAATCCAGTGTTTAGTAACTCTGTTTAGCAGTGAATATGAAAACAGTGGTGTCATTCCTTGATAATTCTGTTCATATTTCAGCCTTTAATGCACACTGATCTCATATCCGGTGTCAACTGTTGTAAGGAACGTCTCGTTTGCTGCATCTCCCACAGCAGAAGTTTCTCGGACCCTTTAAGAAAATGAAGCACTTAATGTATCAACTTATGAGCAATTGCATGAGATAGCTGGCTTACTGAACAAGATCACAGCAGTTACCGTGGAGACAGATACAATTTAACATGTTACAAATCTGAGATGTCGTCATAGTGAGTATTATCTTCGTCGTGGCATGTTGGGCTGGATATACACTGTGCCTTCAATTGACGGCCGCCAATCGTTGGTGCCCTATATGTGAACACACTATCTCCGGGATCGTGCAAGCACTGACATTTTCACGCCACATTGTAACACGTGTGTACTGTGACTAGCCCTCATCGATTAGTGAACAACAGTAGTTCCTAGGATGAACTACGAAGGACAGCAACGCGACACGGGAAGCCGTCTTCTATCACGGATTGCAGCAATCGATAGACAAGTCACAGTGCAGTAAATAAGCCACCTGTTCAATTACGGACATGAACTTCGAGTGACCAGCTTCATCATTCAAAACAAAATCTATTTCAACAAGCCACCGCCCTTAGATGCAAGTCTACGAATTGCACGGGTGCAATAGCATTGTCATACCAAGCCCGATGCTTAGGAAAAGGTGGCTTGGACTAGGGAATAAGGGAACAATGCGGCAGTGGTGAACTGTTGTGCATTGGGCAGTGATCAGATGCTGATCTGCAAGTGTTCGCCCACATTTGGTTATCTGCTCCATACATAAAGACAGCGAGCTGCATTATGCAGACAAGAAATACCAGCTACAGCCTGTCTCTATATAAGAGTAATCAGAATCTGTGTTACTTACGCAGTGTTCATGGTAAGGTTCACTATGTTCCTCTTCAGTTCGAAGTATCATACATGACACTTCAAAGTTTTATTTTTTTGTCGGGCGCGTACGCAATTGAGCCTTTTTCGGCTTGTGGTATCATGTACGGTACACATCGTACTTGCCACAGCTCACTTGATCTTAATTCTGCCGACAGCTTTTATAAGCTTTTGTATATGATATATGATACCTAGGAACTCAGTGCTGACCTTGTCCACTTTATTGAAAGGGAGTTATTTTTATTTTTTCTCTTGGCTTCCAGACTCGAGTGCCATGTTCAGAAGAACATTTCAAAATGCCTGGCAGAAGGCTGCAGGGTCTCCCCTTTGTATGCTGTGGGCAGTTCAAAGTGTTCCTTTGCTTCACTACTGAGAGGAACTGCTTTAACACATTTCAAATAAAAAAAAATTCAATTAGGGCAAGTAATGTTAAAGTAATACTGATTCATGTGCTAATTTCAAGAAAAACAAAAATACTTTGAAAAGTTTATCTGTGGTAACTTTATTTATATTTTTTGATTTATTTACTTACAGTTGTTGAGAGTGTGCATTATGACCTATTTTGAAATATACAGCAAATACGAGGTGTATGTGCACTATATATGAGTGTTCTTTTTTTGTAATAAAGCAACATAAAGCTACAAAGTTATGTGTATAACGCTCCTGAGTTATCATACTGATACTATCTACAAAAGAAGTCACTATGTTAGTGTAGGAGTATTTAGAAAATCACAGGAAGCAAAGTGTACCCATCAGAACTCCGTCCAAGTTGGTGTTTTGGAGAGGGGGAGGGGAATTCTCGTTTAAGCCATATTCAAGTGCGACGGAATGGGTGCCCACATGCTTATGTCGCAGTACGGGAAACTACTGTCCCAGCATTTCTTATGTTTATTCTCCAATAAAACCCACAGGCAAACTGCATCTTCAGCAAAAGAATATACTCCCTCGTCGCTGCTTACCTGTATCAGGATGGGTTGAGGGACGCTTCACGGACGTGAGAGTGCATTAGTTGAAACGTTTCAACGTGAGTCTTTACATTGGCTCTATTGAGCTGCCTTCAGCCTTTATATACTTCGTAGCACCTCTACTTGTCAGTGCATCTGTGCCTCCGATTCTTGAGAGGATTAACAGTAGAGTGTTTCATTAGACAGCCACAGCGGCACTTTACTATTCAGGTATTTTATTTTCTAAACTAATATTTTACTGTTCACACATCTGTTGGTGCGACCATGTTTAATGCCCATCCATGCTATATTTTTGTGTCGTATGTGCTATGTTTCTCTGTTCCTGTTCCTCTCCCTTATATCCTCTGCTACAGAGAGTTTGTGACTGCGTGTGTGTGTGTGTGTGTGTGTGTGTGTGTGTGTGTGTGTGTGTGTGTGTGTGTGTGTTTGTGCGTGTGTGATGCTTCCATAAACTTTTGTTCACGGGCACGAGTTCTTTGAATGGTAGTGACAGTTTAGCCGCTCTTGTGTATAGTTTAAGCAGTTCTCTACAGGGCCAAAGAAACAGTAGAGACACTGGTCAACATCTGTTGTAAATGTTACTACAGGTAGCCAGAAAATATTTTCTCTGCCCATATCCGCTACTACCTGTGGACCACTGTCCGGTAGAGTAGGCGAATGGTAGAATTCGATTTACTGGTAGAATTTTAGGAAAGTGTGGTTGATCTGTAAATGAGACCCCATATAGGGCACTAGGGCGACCCATTGTTGAGTACTATTTCAGTGTCTGGGATCCACACCAGGTAGAATTTAAGGAAGGTATCGAAGAAACTCAGAGACTGGCTGCTAGATTTGTTACGTGTGGGCCGGCCGATGTGGCCGTGCGATTCTAGGCGCTTCAGTCCGGGACCGCGCTGCTGCTACGGTCGCAGGTTCGAATCCTGCCTCAGACATGGATGTATGTGTTGTCATTAGGTTAGATAGGTTTAAGTAGCACTAAGTCTAGGGGACTGATGACCTCAGATGTTAAGTCCCATAGTGCTGAGAGCCATATTACGGAGATGTTTCGGGAACTAAAATTGGACTCACAAAGGGAAGGTGACGAAAGTTCTAGGAGCACTGTTGAGAAACTGTAGAGAACCCGCATTTGAAGCTGACTGCAGAACAATTCTACTGACATCAACTTACATTTCGCTTAAGGACCATGAATATAAGGTTACAGAGATTATGGTTCGTACCGAAGCATGCAGAGAGTTCTTTATCCCTAGCTCTATTTGCGAGTGGGGCAGGAAAGGAAATGAGTAATAATGGTACCTGGTTCTCTCAGCCACGCACCATACGCTGGCTGGTGAAGTATGTCTGTAGATGAAAATGTAGATGAGGATGTAGATGTTGCGACATTATTCATTCTTGCTTGTTGTTCAACTAGAGATTCGAATTGTATGAAAATTTGTTTTCACCCCAAGTATTTCCATAATTTTTTGAAAACTGAACGTCCAGACTGCCTGAGAAAGTTTAATGTTCTTCATTACCACAAGTGTTTCGGATTTATAGGTATTCTCAATTAACTTACGAATATAACATTTTTGAAATTGTCTACACATGTGGTGATTGTCCATGTAAGTAATTATCCACTGGAATAGTACGTTGGTACTTACGTCTAGTTGCTGCGGGCCCAGTCAAACGTAAAAAACTATTCTTCACACTTCCAAGATGAAGAATTTCTACACGAGTTACTGGCCACGAGGTTGATCAGTAAAGCTAACATTTTATGGGCCATGGTGTTTTTAATCTGGTGTATAAATTTATCCTTACTTTCGATTCTTCCTGTTTTTGTACCGTTGGGTTGAGTGTGTATGTGCGCATGGCTGAGACGAATCCTTCATTTTTCCAAACCAAAGCCATTCCCTCGTGTGAAGATACAAAATATGAAAAAAAAACCTGCGGTGTTAGACGAATACTACCAAGCATTTCTTTAGTAGTCTTTATTTTTCGTAATTGAAGTTATTATGTGTTTTTGTTCGAAAATAAATGTTAAATGCTTTCTAAATTCTGTTCCTAACGTTACTTGTGCAACCCGTTCAACTTTTTTTCAGGCTCCCAGACTCTTTCATTTTTTTATAATTGATTTGGTGTTGATAATTTTTTTAAATTTGATCAAACGCTAGTCAGGGAGTTAACATTCCAGGGAGTCGGTGTAATCCTAATTGATGTCACTACTCATAAACTTAAAAACATAACTGATCGAGACTTTCTTCGTACAAATGACCACTAGGCTCGCTTTCAATGTGACCATTGAGTAGGATGTGTAATGGAAAACGAATAGGGATCATTCGTAACGGCGACCCTCTTACTAGGATCTCGGCTGCCCTAGGATTTTTCTGTTGAAGCAGTAAGATTATCAGGATGTTATAATATAAATTGTATTTTCCACAGATCCTCGACAGTACTGTGATATGCTTCGACAGTGTCCTTATTTAT